>NC_048411.1:21728289-21781514 GCF_013103735.1 Etheostoma cragini
CCCCCCCCCCCCCCCCGAACCACCCAACCCCCACCTCCTTTACATTCCCAAGTTCTGGTCCAAGTGGGTCCGGAAACAGCCGATTCTCTTAAGTGCCAACAACTTTTGATCTGGAAAGACTAACCCTCTGCTCCACAAGGTGCTCCTCCAGGGTTGATTCGTCCTAAACTGGACTTTGTACTCAAAATGAAAAGAAAATTAGATAAATATTTCTCCCTGTGGACTAATTATTTGATTGATTTGTATATTGTGCTGGTCTTCATAAGTTCAGTAAAAGACTTACATATTGATTTCCAAACGTGCTGTGTTTGCACAATAAGTGTGCATTCATCTCCAGTAAATGTCTGATTAATGCGCGTGTGTGTGTGTGTGTGTGTGTGTGTGTGTGTGTGTGTGTGTGTGTGTGTGTGTGTGTGTGTGTGTGTGTGTGTGTGTGTGTGTGTGTGTGTGTGTGTGTGTGTGTGTGTGTGTGTGTGTGTGTGTGTGTGTGTGTGTGTGTGTGTGTGTGTGTGTGTGTGTGTGTGTGTGTGTGTGTGTGTGTGTGTGTGTGTGTGTGTGTGTGTGTGTGTGTGTGTGTGGCTCTCTTTTGTTAAGTTACCGTGTGTGTGTGTGTGTAGAAAGAACTGTTCTACTGTTAGTGGTAAAATAAAATAAACTGGATGACCACTTGTTTGATTTGTTTCTATGTATTTCTTTCTCTTAAGGGATTCTGGGTGGAATGACCCAATAATGATGTCACAGCCGTGCAACACACCACGCCCAGGTGACCAAGGAGGGCGTCTCAGGCTATCAGCCAATCACAGAAAAAGCCCCAATAGTATTATTTCCGATTCCAGTTCAGAGACATCTCCTCTCAAGAGCCTCCTGCATCACTGACACTCCGCCCCTCTGGTAAATTTTTAGCCTTCAGGATGAGGATTTTAACTAAGGCACTTATCGCGGAACATTTTTTATTAAATGTCTTTCTCTCTACAAACAGATACAATACAATTGATGTGTACAGACCAACTGGTTGCCTGGCCAAGTAGCCTGAAATTTCTAATGGTCAAAAGAAATCAGAACTTGTTTTAGTCTTTGAAAAAGTGTTGGACAAGCATGCAGTTAAAAGAGGAATATCTTCAGCTTTATTGCAATGTTACATATATACACACTGCAATAACATCAAATCATAAACTATAGTACCTATTATGGTCTTAGTTGCATGTACTTTAATGTTTAACCAACAAACGTTTTTATTTCTCCTCAGGTCGTATCTTCTGTGCCCCCTCCTGCTTGCTCTAGAGTCTTTACTGTTTCATGATTAATTATCTTGGGATGTTGGCGTCGCTTTGTGGCAGCTGCCATGGATATAAACGGATTCCTTTAGTAGACAATTTTAGACACAACCTCCAGATGTTGTGCCAGATGCAAGTTGTCCACACGGGCAGAATTAGACAAGGACAGCCACAAAGGTGAGATGCTGATTTTGTGCATTTTCTTCAATATAAAAATAAATTTGGCAGGAGAGAAATTAGACTGGTGCCTCGCCTAAATTGCATTTATATAGCGGGCCATTTATGCAATTAAAGTGCTGTATATTTTTATATGGTTTTAAAGCTGGAATGTCCTGACTGGTGTTTAGATTTTATGTTCAATCAAATTATATCATAAAATATAAGTACCCGATTTCCCTTTGCTTTTGTGGCAAGACTATTTTCTCAGGGCATAATCGGTTAACACAGTGACAGTGAAATCATTGCATCATAGTCATTTCAAGGCAGTTTGTCAAAACCAAGACTGAGTGGTGTAACATTCCTTTGCAGACACAATAAAGAAAGTAGCAAAAGGGGATTCATCCTCCCAGCTTTAACTACTTTAATTATTTCTTAAAGCTTTTTTTGTTAGTGTTCGGTAATACCTGGCTGAAACGAATGTCATTATTTAGCATGTACCAGACCTGAGGGGTGTTAATAATGGATATTGCTTGATGCAATTTATGCTTTTTGTCTTTGGCATTCAGTCAGTACTTATGTGGAGAACTGTGAAAGAAAGGACAATCTGCATGCCATATGTGATGTGTTAGTTCTACTCAAATATTTTGCAATATATGCAGCGTGTAATGCAACAGACATACTTTTAGATCCCAAAAACAGATACATTAAAAATGCATTAAACATTCTTACATAATTTTTTACAACTTGGGAAAGGCTCAGTGCCTTCTTGTCCTTTTTAATGTTACTATGTTTTTTTTATGTTTTCCATTCCTCATGCAGTCTGCTATTATTGTTGAAATCTCTCCTGAATAGTAATGCTGTATTTTGTTTTGTCTCTCAGGTGCTGTGCGGCTCAGCTTCCTAATTCTCACTGTTTGACAACATCACAGCAGGAAGTATAGAACTTCCTTTTCCTGTGGAACATTTTACTCTGCGTCCTGGCACTTGTGAGGACCTACTTGACCCTGTTGCATTCAGTCAAGAATCTTGTCCTCCAGCTTAGAAACCATGCGGCACATTCATGTGGAGTTAGCCCACAAAAAGGCTCCATTAGAGCTTTCAGCCCAGGAGGGGGACCTGCCTCCCCCTGAAGCCCCAACACAGGGCCTTGACCCTGGCGTCAGATCGGGGACGTCCAGGCACTTTGGCCAGGAGCAGTTGCGGCTCCAAAAGGTCTACCAGCTCTCCATATTTTCCCAGTTGGGGGGATTTTCTACCTCCACAGAATCCAACACCGATGCCCAACAGAGGGTTGTCCGGTTGGGTGTAAAAAGGGGGCTAGAGGAGCCCCAATTGACTCATAAACGCCCCCATCTGGGTGACTCCACAGATCAGGAGGCGTTAGAGGGGGGGGTGCTGTGTGGGCCAGCCCCAGCTCAAGGTGTTGGGATGGGCTTAGCAATGGGCCCTAGTGGGCCTGGTTCTGTATACTCTTGCACACAGATGGAGCACAGAGAATCTGAGGGGGGACTGTCACCCAGGTCTCCACCCCTCTCCCCAAGCCACAACCCTTCCCGACGCCCAACTCAGCACAATCATGACAGGCCCATTCCTGATGTATTTTCTCCACTCTCACCTAAATCACCCCCAATGTGTGACCCACATAGCTCATCCAGGACTGAGCCACCTAACGGGGGCCACACACCCACCTACTCACTAGGTAGCCCTGCAAACGAGAGCTGTAGTAATGGCTCATCTGGAGGCCAGCCTAGCCCCCACGTATATGAAATGTCCACATATGAGACTCCGAACCCTGCCAGTCCCACCAGCCCTCCCGGCCCTTTCTCCCCACCACACCACACAGAGCTGCAGGAGCCAGGGGAGGCCACTGAATGGGAAGTTGGACTTGAATCCTCTCCACCTGAGCGAAGTGCCACCCAGACTGCCTCCTCTTCCTCAAATGGCCTGGCTTCCTGGGAGAAAACACCCAGCAGTAATGGCCACCGTCTATCCTCGGGAGGCCATTGGCCGGCCAAAAAGAGGCTGCTGCCCCCGAGCGACACAGGCGAGTCATGTTCAGAAGATGAGGGACCCTCCACATCCAAGAGAAGCAGGCTGTCATTGCTGGCTCCAGGACTTGGCCCGGCCTCATGTCGCAGCACTGACGCTAAAGCTGCCCCTTACTGGAACCACCTGCTTCCTTCTGCATGGGACCAGCCTAAGGTCAGCTCACTCCCATACTTTGTTTTTTGGAATGTTCTTAAGTACCTTAAGTTACCAAAACAAGTTAATCAGTTCCAGCAACTGTAATAGTTAATAGCTAACGTCAGCTGTTATTATGTTATGTAATTACAAGACAGTAACCCCAGAGTAGCTACTTCACAAGTTACCTTGGCACACTATGTACAGTGGCACACTGATGATTTGCAGTCAGACAGAATTTAACCTTGCTCAGTATTTTGGTGACAGAAACGCAGTTAGCTGCTCTAAACAAATGTTCCCTTGTAGCAAAGTTTAACTACAAGAGTTTGAAATATATAGCCTACACTAGGTCTAATAAAATAGCAACAATCCTGATATTATTCATATCATAGTATGTGAAGAAAGCAACTTAGAGTTGTGACTTTTCTTTTTCTTTTTTCATGACCGGATAATAGTTTTCCAACCCTAATTAACTACCACGAGAAAGAAGCTCTAGGTGATTTTATTGCAGAATAGATTAGAAAACTGCATGTGCACATTTTTATTTTTATTTTGTTTTACAAAACAAACATAGAGAACAACATATGCTGAGTTTGGTGAAACCTTAGTGGTTGATGGAAAGACATCTGTGATCTTTGACAGTCCTGTCAAAAGAGGCTGAGGCATAAATATAGAGAAACTAAAAGAACAAGTAAATGTGAAAGAAGTAAGTGATGGCCAGCTCATTATCACGCCACACTGGAACAGGCTGAGTAGCTCCAGAAAAAAGCCCATTGAGGGAAGGTCCATTGTTCCCAGACATGAGTGTGCTGTGTCTCTCATACACACACACACATAAACAGAAACACACACACACCGCTTAAAAAATGGTTCTGGAAGTGAATTGGCCACTTTTGAACATTGGGAGGCCAGAAAGACCTGTGTGTTTTGTGTGTGTGTGTGTGTGTGTGTGTGTGTGTGTGTGTGTGTGTGTGTGTGTGTGTGTGTGTGTGTGTGTGTGTGTGTGTGTGTGTGTGTGTGTGTGTGTGTGTGTGTGTGTGAGAGAAGACAAAAGGGTTCACTAGTTAGGTTTCATACAGTGGTGGGCTCATTGTGACTAGAGGTGTTTAGAGTACAAGTGAGGGAGGCACAGGGAGAAACAGAAAGACTGAAGGACACAAATTAGGGGCCGAGGGGAGAGTAACAGAAAGGGTTAAAGAAAAGGAGCCAGGCTAAACTGTAACAGGTGATATTTCAGTAAATAAAGTTCAGAAAAAGATATTTAAGAGACACAGAAAGGGGAGACAAGGATATTTCAAAATGCCGTCTGTGGTTTTGGTCGAGTGTGACGATGAGACGCCAAGCTGACAAAGTGCTCCGAGCTCTGTAGAGAGCCAGTGGAACCAAGTGTTAGCCAATACCAATAGGCTTACCATGAGTAAAAGGTGTTCTGTGAGCAAATGGCTAACAGGTAGCATGGGTTTGGCTAGTGACGAGTCATCAGAGAGTCGGGTGGCCTTTACGATGAACGGCAGCCTCGAAATGGGAAATGTTTACGCGTGTGGTGCAACATCCAAAAGTCAGTGCTCAGTAAGTAAGAGGACACCTAAAATACACCATCACACACATAAATTACTCTCACAGGAACACATGTCCATTTAATCTTTGAGTATCTTTATTTATTCTGTGTATTGAGAATTGTAATTTTTTCCTTTAGCATTTCAAGCAAGTTTCTCCTTTTGTGAATAGGTATTGACTGACATAAATCAGGACATTTATAGCAAAAGACAAGTCATAATTACCTTCATTTTTTTTTTTCTTCCCTCTCTTTGTTCAGACCACCACAGACTGCACAAGATCAGGGAGACGGCTAAAAAGTGGGCTGAGGCTGAAAAGGTGAGTGTGTTCATCATATTTCTGACAAAGTTATATAATTTAATTATAAATATAAATATGAAAAAGACTAGGGCTTCTAAAAAAAGGGATAAAGCAAATGGATTTATCCATACACATCAAGTCAACATCCTTAAAGAAGGTGGACGTTTTGAGTGTGAGTTAAAGTTTTTTTTGTTTGTCTAGGCTTGAATACTCAGACACACTCAGAGGCATGTCACATGTTGGTTAAGACAAAATTAGTATACTCTTAACCACTAACCACTGGTCTTTGTGTTTGTGGTCATATTCAGTCGGCAGCTGCGCAGCGGCAGACACACAGGGATCAGCCGCTCCACACGTTCCAGTTGGCCCTCATCTTCCATCAGCAGATCACTACTTGGCAACTTTGAGGTAAACATTTTAAACATTCTAATAACTTCAGGAGACACAAGTAACTGCAGGTCAAAGATGGCACTGGTGTCCATGGTCTAGAGGTGTTCCTCATTTCCTGTCCTTCCCATTTACTTACATGTGGGGAAGGAATATAAGAAAGACCTTTTAATTTAATGCATTATTACACGGCTTTGCATCGGGGTCCTGATCACCCTGTTGGGGTTGTTTTCACTATAACGACCGCCTGGCTCTACATTATCCCTTACGTACAGCACTACCACCAACCGTCAAGAACAACGGGATCTGTTTGGTCCCCTTTTTTAACTGTTTAGGGGTGCAAGAGAGTTGATTGCAATATATGATCTCAATACTAGTTGGGAGAAATTCCTACACATTGGACCTTTAAGCCCTAAATTAAAAAAAAAATAAAATGTTCAAGACTATATATTTTTTCTACTTTCTCTTGTGTTTCAGGAGTCCATACTGAAGGGACGATTCTCCCCGTCAGGCTGGATCGAAGGCTTCACGGCGGAGATCGGTGCCAGTGGCTCCTATTGCCCACAGCACGTCACCCTGCCGGTGCAGGTTACGTACTACGACATCTCAGAGCACAGTGCACCGTCACCCTTCCTGGTCAGTGTGTGTGTGTGTTTGTGTACGCTTAGTCAATCACAAACAATAGGCCAACACTGTTTATTGCACATGGCAGGTAGTGTGTTTGCAAAATTAGAGATCAGAACAGCTCCTGAAAAAAAGAACAAATATAGAATATAGGTTAATGTTTGCTTGCTTCTTAAGAACCAGATGGAAATAAATATGTGGGCTGATTTTTCCTTTCCTGGACATATTGTGAAGCCTTTTGTCTGTCCACATTAGCAGTGAATACCATATATATTGTATTAATCCCTGTGTAACTTAGAGACTTAGACTTAGCTTTATTAATCCCTTTGGAATGACTCCCGCAAGGAAATTAAAGTTAAAGTCTCACTACTGCATGATGTAATATTTTAGATTTCTTTTTGTGTGTTTAGCTGTTCTGATGAGGAAGTAGTTTTATATGCATAACCTATACAGATACTGTATATTTAATTGGATGAAACCAGAAATTGAAATCGCTATTGTAATAAGGCCTTTTGAACTGCTGCTTCCATTTAGTACATTTCTTCTACATCCTGATCCTGATGTAGAAGTTCAAGCCATTCAAATGTACCAAAGAATGAGTTGTTTTGCCTTTACAGTGATTGAAGACATTTAATGACTGTTGTGTCTCTCTCCCTCGCAGGGGGTGATATCCCTCGAGCCTCTTGGAAAGAAAGGATACAGCATACCCAAAGCAGGGACCATTCAAGTGGTAAGTTTGTCTTTTCTTTCATCCTTGTCTCATTCTTTGCTCAGGAAGAGACCATGTTGCCTATGAACCTTTCATAGATATCTGACTCAGATATACTGTATAATGTTTTAATATTGTGGCATGTTGGTGGTGATGCCATGGGATATGTTGGTGTCATTATATACTGTACATGCTATTAAGGTGCTTGTCATTGCAAGGATGAAACTAACAGCAGTAGTTTGTTTGTGGTTTGAATATTAAAAAAACAACAACTCCTAGTTGTATTTTTGCTGTTTGGTAGGCTGACTTTGGGCTGACATCTGTTCTCAGACCTTATTTAATCCCAACAAAACTGTGGTGAAGATGTTTCTGGTGACCTACAACTTCGGCGACATGCCCGTTAATCACATGACCTTCCTGCGCCACCGTATCTTCCTGGTGCCTGTAGAGGAGGGGGTTGAGGGGAAAGGCGAGACGTCCCCAGGGGGCGGAGTGTTAGACAGGAAGAAGATTCTCTGCTATCTGATACATCTCAGGTATGACTGAGATTTCAGCGATCTGCATTCAATTTTTACACCTGCTGTTTTATTAACACTCGAATGAGTACATTTTGTTTTACTAGCATGTGGTGTGATATCTGGAAAATGTTTTAAGATTACAATAATAACTGAAAACAAACAAAGAAACATAGGGGAACTATTGTAGATAATATTATGTTGTTACACACTTAAGTGTGTACACGTACACATAATGCCCTTTGTAAATGTTTCATTGAAATACTAGAACACAATTTATGTGTGCTCGCAGTAATGTTCCAGGTAAAAAGATTTCTAACACATTATTTTCGTTCTGACTTTCTTAGATTCCAGAGCTCCAAATCTGGGAAGATCTACTTGCACAACGATATCCGGCTGCTATTCTCCCGCAAATCCATCGAAGTGGACACAGGGATCCCTTATGAGCTGAAATCTTTCACCGAGGTGCCAAGAAACCCTAAATACTCCCCCCGCGTGTGACCCCAGCTTCACCCTTTGACCCTCCCCAAAGCCAACACAGCCCCCCCCCCCTGTGCTTTACGGAGGGAGGGAAACAGACAGACTGCTAGAATGATGGACCCAATACTTGATAAGATTTGATGAGACACACCGGATGCACACAAGACACACATGCACATATGAGACACTGTTGGTGATTGTAAAAGTCCCCCTTTTAATGCATATATTCCCCACTGAAAAGGCAGACAGTCAAAAGAAATTGTTGATAGAAAATTCCAACCAAGCAAACATGGCAATCCTTGTATTTTCCATTTATTGAAAATATAAAACAATATAAGAAATGCTGCCTGTATGCAGTCAAAAGCAGGACTTTTACAACATCTTCATCTGAACAAAGAAAGAAATACACACACACGCACACACCAAAACAGATTTACTGAGAGCACATACTACACACATCACAGCTGAAACACTTCTGGTGGGGACTCTCTGAGTTCAGTGTTAACATGCATGCCTTGTGACTTAAACACCTGAATTTTCCTCTAGTGCCGTATCACACTGTCCTTCACTCTGCCTGCAGTTCCAACCGCCTCATCGGACCAATGGTTTCCAAAACTTCTGATTTGACAAAGGCCACAAACAATAAGCCCAGCCCTGATTGCAGGGTTAAGAAAATTGTAACCCCTCCCCCACTTTTCACACTATAATACACTTTCTGACCAGCAGAGAAAATATGAGCTGAGACACAAACACTAGTGAAGCCAAGAATAAAATGGAATTGGCTATCTTGATCAGATGTCTTATTATTATTGTTTTTTTTTTTAAACACACTGGCATGGTTTGACCAAACTCAGGACAAGTGTTGAGGAATACATTTCTCTCTCTTAACATTTCACCTACCATGGTACAGACCGCTGTGCACACTTAAAGCCAGGAGGGTCATACCATGTCAATGAAAAACAGGGGAATCCAGTTAATTTTTTGTAGCCAGACTGAGGGACACTGTGCTGTTTTCTTTTTTTCATTTTTAAGATTATCTTCAGAGCAGTCTGATGTTGGAGCAGAAAATGAAAAAATAAACAAGCTGTAGTATTTTTAATTTATGTTTCGCAAATGTCTTAAAAAGCAATATGCTGCACAAAGTAGAGTGTGTTTTTCAGCCGGACGAGCTTTCTCTCTGGAGGGAGGGAGGGGGTGGGGTTGGGGGGGGGGGGGGGGGGGGGGGGGGGGGGGGGGGGGGGGGGGGGGGGGGGGGGGGGAACAGAGACAGAAAGCAAAGAATTCAGAGTGAGGGAACAAACAGGAGGAGGGAGGGAAGGGTGGTGGGGTATTTAATATGGGGAAAATGTCTATGTATATTTAAAAGAATAAACTCTGCGACTGGCGAGTAGCACCTGTCTTTGTTGTGGTTTTTGATTAACAAACATTGTGGAAATCCTACTCTTTACCTACACTTTCCATAATGCAATTTGATTTCTTCTTTGATGAGACCCTCCCTGCCTTATAGACATCCAAATGTCTATCAAACTCCATACCCCCAGTTTGCAATGCAGGCTTTCCTTTAAATTTGAATATAAACAGGCACCTGGCTCACCTGGAAGAGAAGGCGCCAGGCACCAAATGCAGTGGCTCAGTCCTTGACCCAGCGGCTCAGGGTTTGAGTCTAAACTGCAGCCATCTCTCTCCCCCTTTCCTTTTCTACAGCTGTCCTGTCTGTTAAAGGCAACAATGCCCAAAACATTATCTTAACATTATAGACCTTTTTACACATGCTGTAGTACTAACCATTATAATTAAACTGAACTTTGCGTGTAACATTGACGTGTCCCTTAAAACTAACAGATTTTTTTTAAGAACCATGAAAACAGAGTTTAAGTCAAATAAATATTTGCGTCAACAGGCTATTCTATTTCCACCGGGACTTTAGACAAACCAGAATGATCTGTTATACAACGTAATTTTAATACCATCATACAAACATTTTGAAATGATCTGCAATGAAAAGCATAATCAATTACAGGTTCAGTTCACAAAAAAGAAATGTTCTGCCGAGCTTACATAAGTTGCTTATTTACAGCACCTCTAGCATGAGCTTTTCAAGTTGTGTGTGTGTATATGTTTTGACAAAAAAAAACTAGTGACATAATGTCAGGCCAATGTTCATAACTACAAATAAACCCAAGACTCTGCAACACGTAATGTAACACTCAATAAAGGAAGCAGCTATTCACAAAAGGAAGCCTGCAAACAGAGCTTCAGCTTGATTTTAATTCTTGCAGATTGTTTACAATTCAGCATCAGAGGAACCTTTAAGCTATAAAGCGCTTCCTCCCCCGGGTTCTACTGCACCATGTGAAACTGCTCAGTGGCTATACAAACAGACCTGGATTGTTCATGTGTAGTTCTGCAAAATATGAATGTCAAACTGTGTGAATGTCACGTACAGCATTGCTGAAAATAGAATCCATCCTTATCCTCCTCCCAACAAATTAGCCTGTCATGCTGAAAATCACTGTTCACAAATGTCAAGATAAAAAAAAAGGGATTACAGCCCTTGTAAAGTATTACATCCTTTAAAAACAACCAAAAACCGTGGCCAGGTTGGATCAGTGGTAGAGCAGGCACACATGTACTGAGAGGTTTATGCCTTGACGCAGAGGTCCAGGGTTCGAATTTGACCTTGACAATTTCCAGCATGACTCCCCCCCCCCCCCCCCCCCCCCCCCCCCCCCCCCCCCCCCTTCTCACCTAGCTGTCCTGTCAAAAATTAAAGATGGAAAAGCACCACAAAAAAAACCAAAGTGGCCCATCTTTCTTTTTTTAGGAGAATAAAGATGAAAAATAAATGAACATAGAGAGGTGGGCTCTCTTATCCACCAACCCACACAAACGCACATGATTATTTATTACACACCAGTGGTGTTTCTGCAGTGGCTCTAAGGGCTCAGATGGGTGTGACTGACACTGTAAACGTTAACCAGAAGGGAGGGCGCTGAATAAAACCAGCAGTCCCTGAGAGACCTTTGTTCACAGGAGAGCCTGAACCGGAAAGGAAGTAAAGGAGAAGAGCCCATGTGCTCATGGGTGAACAGCTTTTATTGCTTCTTTTTCTTCCCCATCTCTTTGCGTAGCTTTCTTTAGATTATATATATTAGATAATATCTAGGCTTAACAGCGTTATTGGCAGCATTCACAAAGATCCTTTTGTAAAATTATTTACCTTTTCCTGGCGGCTGATTTGACTGGATTTGTAGCTGGCCACCACAGTCATTCAACTTTTGTGACAGCCACATCTATAACACCCATCCAAATTCAGATTTGGCCCATGGGATTGTCTCAAAGGAACTTCTGACCCCTGGTGGCATGAGCCGGTATTGTGGCTCCCCATCCAGGCCTGCAATGGGGCAGCAGGCTAAATGTAGATTTTGGATTCAGTGCAATTTGTCATTACATAATTTGCATTTTTTTGCCGTTTGCAAATAGATAATTTAGGAACCCTTACATATTAAAGACCTGATTTCTACACATCCTTGACAGCTGACAGATGTTGCTAATAGTAATTTATCTGAAAATGAGATTACTAAAAACAAACTTTTATCTTGCTGTATGCCATTACACCACCTAATTAGTGGAGAGGGCGGTCTTGATCCAGTAACTTTTGCCTCACAAAACCAGTAAATCTATAATCTATATTCCTCTATCTGTTTGCTTTCCTCATGGCCAGACAGTCTGGTGACTCAGGGGTAAGACCTTTTACCACTTCTGTCAGATGAAATAGTTTTGGCACACATGATGTATGTAGAACAATGCATATTCTGAATAATTTCCCAGTCTGCATCCCTCATTGATTGTGTGTGACTCATTCTTGCTCAAGCATGAATGTGCTGTGTTTGATTTTTGAAACTTAAAACATGGCATCATATGCCAAGACCCTAAAATATGAATTATGGAAAAATGTGATATTTGCTGTAAGAACAAAAAGTCTTTCTTGAAATAAAATAGATATGACAATGTGTTGTGTTTTGCTTTACTGAGGTGGATATTTGTGTCTCTTACGTTATAAGTGGACACAGGCTTACTTGCATTTTCCCTTTCTTTTTCTTGTTCTTATTGGACTGGTATTAGTAATCTGCAACAAGGTACTTTAAACCTATTGTGTAAGCAAACAGTTGGTGTACACTTAAAAACTACAACTGCATTCACAGTAGTTATTCTCCAATGATTTGCTTTATTTAAAAAATTGTCATATTTTAATCATTTGAACAAAGATAGAAGAATTCATAGTTGCTGTTTGGTGATGAGCTTTGTTCATTGCTTCCTAAATCCCCTCACTAAATATCATCCATAAACTCATCATGGCTGAGCTGATCAGTGCTCATCGGCTGCAGTTTTTTTTTTTTTTTTTAATCCCTGAGTGAGAGCACTCTTCATCTATATGACGTCACCCAATGTGTGGGCGGCGCCCTCAATGGCCTGGCTCAGCACTGACAGGTGGTAGTGCACTTTGTCCCAGGCGCTGGACTGTGACTCAGTGTTGGCAAAGGCATCAGCCAGACCTGGGAAAGTTGACTTGCCGGCACTGCTTGAGGCCCAGATAACATGCCTGCGTGGCATACAGGGAGGTTAAGAAAGAGTGATATAACAATGATAGGCAACTAAACAAATAACAGAGTAGTGCTAAGTAACAATTCACCGACATTATTCCTTACATTGCATGTGGAGAGGATTGTAAGAAGGAGAGGGACAGAAAAGATTTTTTTGAAGAAACGGAGCCCTGTGGACCCTCAATAACGCAGCATGCAGTTTATGCATTTTAGTTTATTGTATAGAATGAATGCTTTACAGGTATCTTTGAAACAAGAGTAGACTCAGCTATGCTAGCAGCTCTGTCAGGCTTTCCCTTGGTAAAGTGGCTTGTCTTTGCTGCCAACGAGTAGATCTATCCATTTAATTCAAAACCACAAATCTCAACCTCATTTCACCCCACATGTTCTATCAACCTTTTAGAGTCAAAAGGTTTTAACTAATTAAAAAAAACAGTGGGCCTTAACTGGGCACTCATTCTATTCTATATTCTAGTACAGCAAAATGTCAAATGTCAGCTTCTTTAGATGTTGCATGCAGCCCGAGAAACCAACATGCACCCCCATGGCTACATCTTCATCTCACCTGTATGCATATTTATCTGGGAAGGCCAGAGGGTCCAAGAAAGCTCGGTCCAGCAGCATGAGCTGGTCGTTGATCCTCCTGACTGTCAGAGGCCTTCAGAGAAGAGAGACACGGAGATAGAGGAGGGCGGTTTGGCATTCATTTTTATGTGGATGGCAAAGGAGATAATACGTCTGTGTGCTTGTGATCTTACGTTTCATTTGCCAGGTCGGAACTGCGTATCACCTGGTCCAAATGAGTAGCTGCACTGCGGAAGCTGGCCACGGCACGTTTAAGTGGTTCTGAAACGAAACATAGATCAGCTGTTCAGCCTCCCAGGAAAGATTTCACCCTCTCCAATCCTCTGTAACTGCTGATGCAGCTCCTGTTGTTTGCTCTGTTCTTTAGCACATCCTGAAATCATTTATTTTGCAGTTATGTCTACAGGTTTTACTGCTACAGAGAGCATTTTGGTTCCAGTCAGAGACATTGTCGATCTTAGGTCCAACAATTAGACATAATGCAGTGGCCTCGGCCAAACCATAAAAACATTCACTGCCTTGTTTTAAACCAACACATTTGTCCCTTTTTATTGTTGAGAAGCCAGATGCAATTCATTTACCTGCATAATATTTGTAGTGGTATGTGTTGTGTACTGCAATGTTTCCCTGCATCCCTGAATAGTCCTGTGATTACCCATAGAGATATTCCTTTCTTGGAGTTCATGCTGATATAGAGTCACTGCTGTGTTGAGGTAGTCCTCCAGAGTCTCAGCGTAGTCACTGCAGTTTAATGGCACTAGCAGGCTGTCAGCCAATCGGATCAGGACGTTTCCTGCTGTCCTGGCAATGGCCTGGTGACTGGTGAACCCTAAGGAGAATGATAAAATGAGATGGTAAAATGAGATGTTATAAACAAGAGGGATTGTGATTTTCTTCTGTTAGTTTTGGTCAAATTTTACAATGAAAGATGGACAAGTTTAGTAGAAACTGTTCGGATGAGAAATACAATTTTGTTTTGTAAAAATATACCACATTTGTGAACAATATCACATAAAATGGGCACACTCCACAGTACAATACTGACTGGCTGTCAAAGCGGTACAGTAGGTTCAGTACAAATGATCCAACATGTGATAATGACAGAAATCTTCTTCTCACCAGGATCAATGAACTTTGAAGCGTATTCAAAGTTGTCATACGCTGTGTGGTACGCAGGGTAAATCCGAGCATTTGTTTTACTCTGCACGAAGAAAAAAAAACATGTAACAGGAGTAAGATAATATGACTGAGTGAATTAGTTCAGCCCAAATCTGACTTCTCCTCAAACACACCCACTGAAATTATTATTTTTTGTCTTGGGTGAAAAATGAGATAGCTTGAAAGTAAACAGCGCAGCAAGATAGCAAAGTGCCAGAGAATTCAGATCCATTTGGCAGGAGGAAGAAGGAATGTGTCTTGGACCCTAGTGAAGAGTTAAATAAATGACAGCAGACAACAATATAACAAAATAACTGGCTTTCGTTTGTGGCTACAGCATTGCACCACAGATTGAAGAGATTTGTTGTGCTCGTTGCTGCTGCCTTTCTTGGACAGCATATTTAGGAGGGGAAATCAAAATGTAATACAGTTGAACAAGTTTTGAAATTAAAGTTGCTACTATATGTTTCTACTATCTGCATCCCCATTGTCATCAGTTTCAAATCTATTACAGTAAGTCAAAGGTTGCCGCCTTTGACTTACTGTAATAGATAGACTGTATTTGATAGACTGTAATTGTCTTTCATACCCTGTCATATGTGTATGAAATGTCCATGGAAGGGATTCCCAGGTAATGGACAAAGGCAGCGTAGTCACTCCCTGCTCCTGACAGGTATCCCACACTGTCAGAGGACAACAAGAAAACAAGAAGCTTCTTTTATTGACTGCGGGACAGACCTGAGATTTCCATTGAGACACATAGAGCAAACTTAAATATAAACACGTTCACAATGGTAATCCCTTCACAGCACAGACGATAAACATACATAATGTATACTAGTACAACTCTGCAGTTTCAATGCCATGATTTGTTGAATATTTAAACATTTAAAAACCAAAACAATGTGGGGTTATCCAGCAAGTCATAACCACATAATATAGACAAAATAGAACCAAAATGTTCATGTAATATTCTAAGCATTCTTTGTTGCTGAGAAAATGCACGCCCCTTTTCAACTGGAACAATTAGATCCACACATTTATATGCATGAACCTCTCTGCTTAAGAACAATTTAACAATCGCGGTGGGTTTACATTTCTCAATCCGTCTGATCCAGTCAACCAAATAGCCCTTTTGTTTCAAATGTCCAATCACAGGCCAAAACATATCCACCACATATTATGAATGAAGCTTCGTGGTCTAGATTTAGCTGGGTGAAATACCGTTCATATGTAGTTTTGCAAACTATACTCTTTTTTTGGGGGGGTGGGCAATGCAAGATGTGGGAAAATGCCAGGTGTAACTGCATTTCTCACTTGGGAATGAATCCATGAGCTTGGCTTGTCCTGTTGAAATATTTAATCCAGTTGTCGTACACAGATGTGGAGTCCAGTCCAGGTGCATCGACCTGGACAACAAACACATCATGTGAAAGGTTCCTGATGGTGAGTGGACAATAGTTTTGTTTAAAAAGAAGCTGGAGAGAAACAATACCAAACACCTAAACTGACACAACAGCTCACCTGTTTTGCAGCTTTGAAGATTACGTTCTGTAGTGATGGCATCCCAGAAGCCCTGAGAGTGGCATTGGCTGAGGAGTGGGAGATAAAGGAGAGTTTTGGATTAGTAACACTAATCATGAACATTCCTACAGACATCTTAAAGATGAAAAACCAATCATCAATAAAGCAACTACAATGGCTGTATGCCTTCATCTGTCCAGGTAAAAAAACAAAGACTGTGACTATCAGAAGGCATTAGATAGTTTTATTTACTCCTGAGATGTAGTGCAGCAAGAGCGTCTTACCAAATACAGCTATATCCACATTAATGTAAGCAATGGTTCGGTGACTGAGCTTGGTGAGGTATTGCTGGAGAAAAGACAAGATCAAAATCATATTTGTAAGTCAATTAAGTTTACAAGCAGTACTTAGAGCAAGACTGTGTAACTTGCCATTGTGGTGACAAATTATCAAATAATGGTGAATTTAGTGTAACAGTAGTACAGTTTAAGACAAGCAAAATGACATATACAGTAACATCCATCTAAAGTATGCTAACATTAGCCACCATAAGATATGCATGTTTTATTGCTTATGAATGCATGACCATATTGCTTGTTGTTATGTCTATTCTTGCAATTGCAAATCACCTCTGTGTATTCTGCAGACCCAATAAGGCCGAACTCCTCTGCTCCCCAGCTTCCAAAGATAATGGACCTGCGAGGCCTCCATTTGCCTGTCATAGAGAGGAACAGAGATTAACTCTTTTTCTCCAACAACGTAAACCAAAACAATTAGTCACTCATTCAGCTCAAATGGTCCTCACCCTGCTTGACCATTTTGCCCAGGACTCTGGTCAATTCCAGCATGACAGAAGTCCCACTGCTAGGGTCGATGGCACCATAAACCCAACTGTCCCTGTGGTTCCCATAGATCACATACCTGTCTGCAGACATAAACAAATACAGAGTACAAACCAGAACATTTAAAAGCTGAAAACAGTTTATGTAAAATGTATGATTAGGACTTGACTCACCTGGTTCAACACTCCCTTTTATAACTCCCATCACATTGGACGAATTCTTTTTCTCTTCATAGTTGAAGATGTCGAGTTTCACATCACTGGAAAAGAGGTTCAAATTCAGATGGATGACCCAACAAGGAATGGAGAAAAACAAATGTCTTACTGCTATACCGCTGCTTAATCTCCAACGGCCAATTAAGAGGTGAAATAAGGTTTAAAAACAAGAGAAAAAGACTTAACATATGTAATGTATAAAATGAAAAAAGATCATGTTTAATGCTGTTTATTTTAAATTGATTTAATCAGTTGCGTTGCTAAATACAAAGTCATACTAGATCCGCTTTAAATGCAGCCAATGTCTGAATGTGACTGGTACTTGACTACCTGTTGCTGAATGCAGATGAATTTTGAAACCCCGGACCGCCAACGTTGTAGGTACAGTTGAATGCTCCCTGCCATTCTTCTGGAGCTGCTTTTCCACCAAGCTTACTGAAATGACCAGTTGGAAAATAAATCAGAATTATATTACAACCAATCTTTTTGGTCTGTTTTAATCCCACGAGAAGATTTGTCTCATCACGCACCAGATCAGTGCATAGGCATCCTCAAATCCGATTGGTTGAATTGGAATTGGAGGGATCCCTGTGATGTTCTCGACTGGTATTCTATAGGTTTCATCTGCAAAATAAAGCACAATTGTAAAGAATTTATGACTAAATAATAAAAGTTAAACATTAAAGCAAAACTGATCTAATTTAGAAGTTATGTGTGTTTGAAGCTGAATGTAGCTGTTGTAAAGGCCCCTCCTCAGATTGTATTGGAGCCAAAGTGCAGCAGTAGTGCATACAATAAAACAGAAATATTAGAGTACCATTCTATTACCTTTGGCAGCCAGGTAGGGAGTGAGCATGTCTCCAAATTTATCGTTAAAGGAACCTCTCTCCACACCAGAGGGCGGCATGTACCAGGAGTGAGGAAACGTCTCATTGATGTCTGACATGAGACCATCGTTGATGTCCAAAGGGTCTGTGTAGACAAGCACACCAATGACTCCGTAGGGTGCTGCATTGATGGCCTGGACGAGTTTTTACATTTGTTGATGTTAGTTCTCATTGCTGTAAAGACAAATCTCGCCATACAGTGTTTCTTTCATTTAAATTGGTTAGACCGTAAACTTCTGTCCTCCACGCCCCTTACAATCTCAATAAAATGTGTAACGTTGTAATGATAAGTAATGATGGGTTATGTTAGATGTGTTGACTGAATGGCATTTGCCAAAACACTCTAAGCTCACTAACTGCTCTTTCTGGCACAGATGTTTTTCCTCTCCTAGACTAACTGTCTCTGCTTAACTGTATTAAACACAACCAAACACAAAGGAATGATAGGTCACTTACTTTAGCACCTCTTCCTGCTCCGCCATATCTGGTGATCGCAATAGTTCCTCTGAGGTCTACTGTGTTGTTCAACCGCTGGTAGTCACTTGGTTTCCCCTGGTTGGCGTAAACCAGTTTCCCCTTAAACCATCAGACAAATCAACAGTTGGCGGATAGAAGCAACACAAGTTATGGTGAAGTGATGCCAGGATTATGTTCATCTGTTTGTGATCACAAGTTCAGATCCTCGCAGCTGAACCTTGATTTGGCAGAGGGAAGTTAATCTACACAAAGAAAGGACAATGTTTGTCCAAGAAATACTGTATACATACTATACATGTTTATTCTAAATCTTTCTACAAATCTCATCTAAAACACATCCCTGAGATTTAATGTATAACTGACTAACAAAATACTTTGATCCTTATCACTGCTCCATCTTTTATTACAAGCCTCATTATGGCTCCCGTGATACAGATGGTGAAAGATGGCAACGTTACAGATCTTTGACCATTCTTTGACACTCAACAGATGGGCTCTTTTTTCAAGTTTTCGGTTTACAGTGTAATGTTATCAGTACCTGATAAGATAAAACGGTTTTAACCTTGAGGATTCCATAAGTCTTTTTGTGACACCAGTAATTCACCGCTCATAGCCTATCTGACTTTGACTAAACAATGAAGCACCTCAAAAACAGTATTTCAATTTAATTTTCTCTTATGCTTTCACCTCTTTCTCTTTTTCAGGTTTTCACATAAACTAAACATTCCCTTAAGCTCCAGATCTACTCCACTTGACCACAGTTTAAAATAATAGTGCGTAGTTTGACAAGTTCTAAGTAATGACAACAAAATTGTCTGCGCGTCCACGTGAGACAAACCTTTCGTGATTGCGCACAGCCCACACCCTTCCTCCACACAGTTGCTAGTAGCCAAGGAGGACACAGAGGATTAAAAACACAATGGACTCTTCAGAAGTGGTAATTATTTTTACTTGAGTTTTTGCGCGCATAAATCACCGGACACCAAAATCTTCTGAACATAGCCATTCTGAGAAATACAGAAAGAGTTGTGTGGAGCTGATAGTCTTAATAAGATTTGTAGCAACTCATTTATTGAATGGCTTGAATGTAACGGACGTTCATAAATATCAAGACGTTTTGCACTAAAGCTTTAAAGCAGTAAAATGTCACTTACATTTTTGGTCCTCTCTCAGAATACGTAAGAAGTTGAGAAATGGGCCTAAAAGGTCATCAGTTTGTTAAATTGTTTGAGACAAGAATGTGACAACATGTGCTTTTTTTATAGTGTCAGTGAATTATTTCCCTGAAATGATGCATACTAAACCCAACTGTCACAGTTTTTTTCCTAAACCAAACTGTCCTGTTCTTGTCCTGTGTCACGTAAATGCACCTTTTTATAAGCCCACCCACAATCTTTCCCTAATCCTTACTGCGTCAAAATGACAATAGTCCAGACCAGCGCGTTTAAATAGAGTGTTTAGATATGACTTTAAAGGAGACTTCAAATGTCAATAACAGCGCCAAAGGCACCTGACCAAGTGTCCGTATTTGACCCAATGGGAGTGAGAATGTGTGGAAATGACAGGCCTCCATTGCAGGCCTTGGTCAGCTCTGCTTGCTGCCAACAAGGGGCAGGTAATATTGATAAAGCAGTTGCTTTGGACATTCTGAAGGATTAGGGATCTTTAAACAGAATTTCAGCTTTTTACCTTCGGGTGTCCAGCAGGGGAGTATGCTGCGTATGGCTGAACGACCTCAGGATCATCTTCGTCTGAAGTATAAGTCTTTTCTTTTCTTCTGGCAGTGTACAGCACAGTATCAGACGGACTCACTGAAATTAAAAACTTGTGGTGACTAGTGCCAGCTTTCACTGCAGTAAATCATAAACCACAACACATAAGTAACGCCTATTGACTCGCTCCATCTTATAATGTAATGTTATATTTGGAGTTTGTGTGAATTTACTGTGTTAAACCTGTTAATTAGAGTTTATTCCTAAACTTTTTTTTAAACTGTGATGTTGATTAAAACAAGTGAATTCCAACATTTAAAAAACTGTTGCTGTACAGAGAGGGATGGGATAACTGTCCCCACTTTAATTCCAACACATTTAACAACCTGTTGACTCACCTACAGTGACCTTGTTGGGCTTCTTCGGGTCAGGGAAGGACAGGTAGACCATGTACTCCTCTCTCCAGGCCTGGTCCAGACCGGTTTCAGGGTCCTGCCATCTCTTTAGCATTAACTGCACTGTCTGCTCGTCTCCCGCTGTGGTGGCCATATGGGGCACTTTGGTCAACTCCCTGTGGAGAATGTTTTGGAGAATTTACTGTCTAAAACCTTAAAGGCCTAATTATTTAAAAGTGGTGCCTTAGTGAAACCCTAAAAAGATCACGTGACATGTTGTATTTCAAAAAACCTTCAGGAATACTGCCGTATCTAGGTCTATCCAAATTATGCTAAATAAATCCCATGATCTTTTAAGAATGTCTCTGAGCCTTCAGTTTTTTTAATTAAACATTTTAATGTGTCTTATTTTGCTTATTTTTTCAACTTTATTTTTACAGGCAAGTAACAACAGATTCTTATTTACAATAGCGGCCTGACAAGTGGCATAGCCACTTTGGGAAAGGTAAACCAAATACAAGTACTAGTAGGGGTCGGGGAAAAATGATGCTGCATAGTATCGCAATATTTTATTATAATACTGTATTGACACACAGATGCCATGCATCGATCTATTGATATATATGTGTTGGTCTTGAGTTGCTTGACAATCCCATGTTGCAGTAATAACATTTAAATGTGTAGAGAAATGTATCTTTTCTTTTTGGGCACATTTTTAAAATTGGGAAATACTGGAAAGAATATCATGATATGTTTAAACGGCCAATAAAATCGCAATGAAATCGTATTTTGACATAAGTAACGTGATAATTGGCCTTTGGTGATTCCCACCCCTAGTTACTAGCTGCTTCTGTTTTTTTAAAACCAACATAATCCAAATGGTATCATTCAGCAACTCACCGGAGGTTTTCCTGAATCTGGATGTTGTCCACCTCAGACAAGAACCTCTCAATGAGGCTCTCGTCCACATCCTTTGCCACATCCTTCACCCAGGACGGTGCCGAGCTCTTGGTGACACCGTAGTGGCCGATTAGGATGCCTGCAGTCAGCACGGCAGCCCCACACAGAATACCAATCAACACCTGCTTTATCATTCTCCTTCCTGGAATAAGGACTTTAAAAAAATAGTTTTCCCTTTCTTTGGGACCTGAATATGGTACCAGACAGTGAGCTGTTTTCAAAGGTCAGGAATGTTATAGTGTTGCTTATGAATCCAGGCTCGTGTAAAAGGAAATCCTTGCATCTGACTCCCAAATGATCACTGCCACACCACTGCAGCTGCTGAAGTAATCTTCCATAAGAAAGATACACACTCATTGTAAAGTCTACTCATCAATGTTTGCAGATAAGATGGACTTTGTCCTTTTGTCTGTCTGTGTGTGCGTTTGTGTGTGCGAGCGTGCGTGCGTGCATGTGTTTGTGTCATGTGTGAGGTAATATTTACCAGTGCCTCATTCATTAAGTTCCAACCTTCCTAATAACCTCACACGTTTCTAAAGGGAAAATATGATTTGAAAAGTGGTTTCTGGACTTCTTCAGGATGCAAAAGTGCCACTGCCACATGTATACAATCTTCGTTAGGGCTGCATATGATTTCCTCTTTCTAGTTTCTAGTATGGTTGCTTTGAAAAATTATCTTGAGAGACTCAAATTAGTTCAGTGTATTTATCCCAATGTGTTTTGGACTAATTTAGCAAATGGTTTGGGACTGTAAACCTTTTTTAAACCATTTTTATTTTGAGAACAACATCATGGCAAGAGTTGCATTTGTTAGTCAGTTGTTGTTGTTTACACGAGTAAAAGTCATTAATTAAAATAGTCAAACTCCAAGACATTTTATTTGATCGTTACTTTAAATGTTACAGCACTTTGCAAAATCAGTCGTTTTAGTTGACTACATAATTTTAAGTGTAAGACAATGTTAATAGTATGCTACTTATACAAATGTTTATGTTTATCTTTAAACTTACATTCCTCTGTGTCTGTACTTTTACAGTATATCTTCAACACAAGTTTTTATTTATTAAATGTTTTTTATCTAGTATAAATCTTTTAATTGTAAACTACAACAGATTTTTTTAAACGGTCAGCTTTGGATACAGAGTGTTTAGTATCAATCACAGCTTGTTTTGCTGAGGCTCACTGTGCATAGGCATGATTATGGTACAGAAAACCTTCAACTAATTTTGCAATAAATCCTGCGGTTGGAAAAATAACTGCAGTTCCGTTTATTCACCTCAATTCAACTAATTTTAGTTAGTACGGTAAAATGCATTTATACAACCTTCGACCTTCATCAGATTGAAATAAAATTGCCAGCCTGGTTGACCTTTTCAGTTGTAACTGAGAAAGGACTTGCAGAGCAAATCTCAAATTTGCCTGAAGTTCGTCTCCCAGGCAATAACATTGCAGAAAAGCAAAAAGAAATGACCGTTTATGAAAGCAATGGCACACTCTAGTGTGGTGACATATGTCATTACAGATCACAACAACACGGAACTTCCTGTTCAAGGTAGTTTCCTTCTATTTCCTACTGTGATATAGCCTATTGTTGCTCTTGTTTTGGCACGGTTTAGCAAACCATGTTGGACTAATAGCCTACAGTAATGTTTAGAAAATGTGGTAGTGTAGGTAACGCGAACCGGATGTCTTTAATACTTCCTGGACTGTCAGCTGCAGACATGAAAATACGTTCTGAAAAGAACATATTACGTCGAATTTACAGTGGTACCACAACTGCAGGTCACTAAATGACCATAAAACCCTTCTTTAACTGTCCATGCATAAAAATGATATATGTATTTCCTGTGGTTTCTCCCAGCATGCAACTCTTTCTTCATCTGTTTCACTTTCACTCTTGAATTACTTGTAGTATACGGCGCGCGACGACACGGTAAGTTAACTATATTTTACAAGCTACATTATGCAAATGGTTACTGTTGAGAATGGAAGGTCATAGACGATATAACGTCACATTTTTTTAAACATTTATTTACGATAGGGATTCGTGAATCCTGGCCATAAATGAATGGACATTTGTGTGAAATCGAAAGTGTTGCACTTCCACCTCGCGTGTGCGTCGTCGGTATCTTATTCACTGTGCGTTTGCGTGTCAGTAGCTAGATAAACTATGCAGCTATCTCTGAGTGTTTAGAAAGTAAGATACATATCAAAATGTTACACCTAAAATGTAAAGCTAAGTCTTTCGTGGACAATAAATTCATGCTTTTGTATGATACTGGTCTGATTACAGGTGGGAGGATTTCCTGCCTTCATTGTCACCATGTTACCAGGACCTGTCCTGCTGCTGTTGGTTGCCTTCCATCCCTCAATAGCAGCACAGCTGCCAGGTCATGCTCCGGTCAAGGATGTCCCCATAGCCACCAACGGTCAGCCATTCCCCTGGGACCGCATGAGACTTCCTAAAACCATCTCCCCCTTCCACTATGATTTGACCATCCACCCCAACCTGACTACCCTCCACTTCACTGGCGTTGTTCGTATCCAGCTGGACGTGCACGAAGACACCAGCATCATTGTTCTCCATGCCAAGCAGATGCAGATATCCAACGTGTGGCTCCTTGCCCCTGAGGGTGTGAGGCCTCTCCAGGTGTTGGAGTATCCCCGTTTCCATCAGCTTGCCCTGCTGTCAGACTCGGTGCTTACCAAAGGTAGGAGGTATGAAGTTCAGCTTGGGTTCGCTGCCAACCTATCTGACAGCTTTCACGGTTTCTACAAGAGCAGCTACCTCACCAGCAGTGGGGAAGTCCGGTAAGAGCACAAGAACTTATTTTTTTAAAGGGGGTTGTATGTAGCCTTTTTATTATCACTGAATTAGTAGAACTTCATTTGGGATTTATATCTCCAAGCATTAAAATAAGACCATAATATTGGTGTCATTTTCAAACAGCTTTTTATTGGATATCATGGGATATTGATGATATGATGATGCTGTCTGTCCAGAAAAATATGAGACTGGAATATTGCCACAGCATTTTGTGTTTAACAAAATCTACTTTTATTTATTTACATTATTAGGGTTATGGCATCCACGCAGTTTGAAGCCACCTTTGCTCGTGGAGCCTTCCCCTGTTTTGATGAGCCCGCCTTTAAAGCCAAGTTCACCATACGGATTATACGAGAGCCACGCCACATAACCATATCCAACATGCCCAAGGTACACTTGAACATAGCAATGTCAACAATTTGTAAAGTTCAAGTGAGGAATTGTAAGAAGTGGTAGACAAAATTGAGTTTGCCTTCAACCTTTAAAGTGCCCATATTATGAAAGAAATCCCTT
The DNA here is from genome assembly GCF_013103735.1 of Etheostoma cragini. Lineage (NCBI taxonomy): Eukaryota > Metazoa > Chordata > Actinopteri > Perciformes > Percidae > Etheostoma > Etheostoma cragini. The sequence goes on from NC_048411.1 coordinate 21,753,175, forward strand.
TTTATGCGTACAAACTTGGAAAAAAAACTATCCATGCTGTTTTGAGTGAGATACAGGTTTGTGAATGTCCTCTGCCTTCAGTCCCCGGGTGAGCTCTTCAAAATCTGCATGGCTTTGTACGTCACTAGCCGTGATGAGGTGGCTAACCGTAGCACATGCTAGTGCTAGCATGCTAGCTCATTCTCAATGGCAAACCACTGTTACTACAACACTTATGAGGTCATAAGGGGCAAAGTTACCTCCCCTTTCTCTGCTTTGCCCGCCCAGAGAATTTGGCCCACCCTTGCGAGAGAGACATCATGGCTTTCAAACAATCAAAGTGGCAGTTGATCAAGGCCACACCCCCCCAGCCTCCACCTTGCCCCCACTCTCTCTCTTCTCTTCTCCTCAAAAGCTACAGACACAGAAATGGCAGGTCCTAAGGAAAGATCATTGTGGGACTGGCCCTAGTGGCTGTATTTCTGCAGCAAGCCTGAATTTTGGGAAAGAGACTCCAGATATGGTACTGGGGGACCACAAAGGCCTATTTAAAAGCATCCAAAGTGCACCATGTTATGGTACCTTTAATAATGAACACACTAGACAGTCAAGAGCCATTCATAATTTTTTAAAAGTTACTTCAGTCAGGAATACTCTTTAGGTTTAACCATTTATTGCAACAAATGTAAATATAGTTGTGCTTGGCGCTGATGGCTCTGCTCTTTATAATTCTCCCTGGACCAGCCAAGCAGCATCCTTAGCTGAAACAGGGAGCACCATGCAGAAACCGCCCTGGGCATAAAAAAGAGTGAGCCAAAAGTAAGACATTGAAAACCATTTTAAACGTTGAGTCAAGTTAGGACTCTGAACTAGGAAGGTGGAAGCAAAACGTTGCTAGCAGCTGCAGTGAGTGAAGCAGCGTCAGTGTAGCAGGGATCAGTGAGGAGGAAATCCCATTTTAAAGGGCCGCCTTGATGTGAGAATGGCTTTGATTGGTGTGTGTCTGATAGGAATAAGTCAATTAGTATGACTTCAGTGTCTTGCATGAACTAACGCTAAGCTAAATTTTATTCACCATACACTCTTTTCTCCTTTTTTATAACTACACACTTGTGTTTCTCAGGTAAAAACAGTGGAGTTGCCAGGCGGTTTGCTTGAGGATCACTTTGACACCACTGTAAAAATGAGCACTTATCTGGTGGCCTACATTGTGTCTGACTTCCTGTCTGTGAGCAAGACCACCCGGCATGGTGTCCAGGTGAGGAGGACAACATACGCCAGCTACGCCGTCATTTAGATCTCTCACTCACAAACTGCAAACATAAATATATTTCTAACCTTTTTAATTTACAATATTTTGGAGAGACATGTTCAACAGTATGTACAGTATACATTTTGAATGACCATGTAACAGCCATGCATCCATTGATAAAACTTACCATATTATTGCTGTAACATTTATACTGAGGAGTTTGCTCTTTCCTGTGATTACCATCAGATTTCAGTCTACGCTGTACCTGAGAAGATCAACCAGACAGCTTTTGCACTGGATGCTGCCGTTGAGCTGTTGGACTTTTATGAGGACTACTTTGATATTCCTTACCCGCTTCCCAAACAGGGTAAGTGGCAATACTTGTTATTACCATGTTATTAAACAACTAGAGTAGCAATATATCCAGTTAAGCTGTATTTATTTTGTAAAAATTAGGTTTGCCGTTCAAACTTTCAAAGAGCTGACTGAGGGAGTCAGAGCTTTATGTTGTATTGTACACATTATTACTGGACTTGGTTAAGAAAGGACTTGCCATAGAATCGGCATTAATAACCATCTGTCTGCTTCTGTAAATCATTGGAAAAAAGTGTGTCAAAGTCTTGGTTCTGTGTCTGTTTGTGATCTCTCAATTGTCTGTGGAAAATGTATGGTTTGCATGGTAAATTTCTGTCCTTTGTACACAAGGTTTTTTTAAGACATTAAAACAGCAAGATGTATAAAACATCTAAAAAAAAGTATTTGCGTTTAGAAGTAGTTTCAAAGCATAATTATAGTAACTAGTTGGACCTGCTGGTGACGTGAATGTACCACATGTAGTTTTATATTTATATACTTGCAGACCTGGCTGCCATCCCTGACTTCCAGTCAGGGGCGATGGAGAACTGGGGTCTGACCACCTACAGAGAGACGGGCCTCCTCTTTGACCCTGAAAAGTCCTCAGCTTCAGACAAACTGGGTATCACCAAAGTCATCGCCCATGAGCTCGCCCACCAGGTATCAGGCCTGGAACGTTTTTTGAAAGATAGAAATAATTGGTGAAAATGTTCTTCTATCAGGAGATGATTGAAGTTGGAAGCCACTGTCTCGTGCTACAAGCTGAGACTAAATGTCAGCATGTGCAGTAGTAATACTATAGATCTGAACTTATGACAATGCATTTGTATGCTAAATACTATTCTTGTACATAAATCTCTACTTCTTCCTGTCCAGTGGTTTGGGAACCTGGTGACGATGGAGTGGTGGAATGACCTGTGGCTCAATGAGGGTTTTGCCAAGTTCATGGAGTTTATTTCTCTCGACGTCACCTACCCAGAGCTGCAAGTGGTGAGAGCAGAGTCCCGCGGCCTGACATGTACCTTCTTAGAGAACATGTGAATTAGCGGTCGCCGGTCAGAGTATACACATCCATCTCATCCTCTAATTTGCCTGTCTGCCAAACAGTAACTTTTCTTTTCTTCATACTCACTAGTTTTTGTCCAAGTTAAACTCGGAAAATGAATGGTACAGTTTATTGTAAAAGTGCAGTACTGCACATTAGCTGATTAACTCTTATATCATCAGCTTTTTTATTACATATGACTACAATATTTGTGGATTGTTTTTGCTAAGTCTTATTTTTCTCAATCGCTTATCTCCTCCTTCCACTCTCACATTTTCTCCCTCCTCTCTCTTTCTCCCAGGATGACTTCTTCTTGGGGAAATGTTTTGAGGCCATGGAGGTAGACTCCCTCAGCTCCTCTCACCCCGTCTCCACACCCGTGGAAAACCCCACGCAGATCCAGGAGATGTTTGATGACGTTTCATATGACAAGGTCAGCCTCATTCTGTCAGAGGACCAACCATGTGGTGTCGATGCACTTGTACTGAATAGTGGAACTGTTCAAACGATTATCTGAGCATAAATCAAAGAACAGAAAGTATTTGGATTCCTTTTTTTTCTTCTTCTTGTAAAGGGAGCATGCATTCTGAATATGCTGCGGGATTTCCTGACTCCTGAAGCCTTTGAGATTGGCATCATCCGATACCTCAAGCGCTACAGCTACCAAAACACTGTCAACAGCCACCTGTGGGAGAGCCTAACTAATGTGAGTAAAGTTGCTAAGGGATACATCACAATGGTCGATGTAACTTTAACATTAGAACTTAAAACAAGGGTTGTTATTGTTCGACATATAAAAGTTTTTGGGAGTGATTAACGCATCGTATGGGACCCAATGTGTTTGGGATTTAAGGTGTCCATGTTAGCATGGTTATGATTCTCTGCTAACTTTTTGTGCGTCCCCCTACTAGATCTGCAGCTCAGATGATCTTGACGAAGGCCGAATGAAACACAAAGAATTCTGCTTCAAGCGCGACCTCCAGTCTGGAGCCTCTGTAAGTGTTCAGGCGTTGTTGCAACCAGGTTCAACAAAGCACTTGACTGAGCATACACACTCCAGTGAAAATAATAACATTAACGTCAGCCAGTTTATTATTCTTTTTTTTAAATTAAATTGATGAAAAAGAGTGGAATTTGATGCATTCCAATTTTACGGTTCCCAGCAGAAAGTTTGTTTTGCTGTTGCTGTTTTTAATTTTACACACATGATACTTTGCTGCTAACAATTCAAATTTTGTATTTCTTCATTCCTCAATTTTTTTTATAGATAATCTTTAGCCATTTTTTAGGCCTTTATTGACAGCTGAAGAAATAAAAGGGGAGAGAGAGGGGGAATGGCATGCAGCAAAGGTTCTCAGGTCGGAGTCAAACCCAGGCAACTGAGCTATGTGGGCGCCCTTCTCAATGTAGCTGTGCCCCAAATCTGTCACTATTTATGAAGTTAAGTCATTTATTGTGCATCTACATGTGTGATGTGTGTTTGTGTTTGTGTGTGCATACACAGAAATGGTACTCCGGTGATGAGCTGGATGTGAGGGCCATCATGGATACCTGGACACTGCAGGAGGGCTTCCCACTGGTCACTGTGGAGGTCAGAGGTCGGGAGGTCAGGCTCAGTCAAGAGCGTTACCTGAAGACAGATGACTACACCCTCACTGAAGGGTACCATGTCAAATGAATCCAGATTATTCAAGATTAACGGAGTAATGGCAGATAATGCGAGTGTGCATCATCAGTTATACTCTAAAGCCACGATGTCATTCTCTATACAACCACCAGATAACAAAGGAAGGAATTCTAAATACCGCACACACTGTGCAAAAATATTAGCCTGGATGCCATTCAAACTTAGCCCCGCCCACAACATTTGAGGTTGGGAAGTTTGGTCTGGACTTGATCCATTGTGGAGCAACTATTCTCAAACCAAGGCTGTTCGGACCAATCAAATTGTCAGCTCGGGCTTTATACAATGACGGTCAGATGATCAGCGGTAACTTAATCAACCACCAAAGAGCGCTTTGGTTGAATTTGTTTAAAACAATGATGACAGCCGAGAATTGAGATGTGAAGATTCCATTATTGTGTTGTTATAGAACATATCAACAGCGCAATAATTTAAAAGAGTAACAGAGTACCACAATCAAGGCATTTGTTGATCAGAAAGATGTTTTTGCTGTATTTCCTATGGGATTCAGCAAAACTTCAATATGCTTCACATACTCTGTTGGTCTGATTGGATGAAGGTCTGTACAATTGAGTGCAGAGGCATTTTCTGTACTGGTTCGGTGGAAACACGCCCCATAATCACAGCCCACTGGAGCAGTATCAGACTCATATTCTGAATAATATCTGAGTATGACAACGCCAGGCTAGAAAAATGTATCAGTTTTTTGCCAAATTGCTACATCATTGATTGCAACGTCTGTCAACTAAAAAAGCAAAACTGGTGTTTTCTAAACAGCTCCTTTTGGGGTGTGAAAGTGCAGCTGCATTTAAAGCATCAGTAAATTGAAGTGTTTAACTTCACTTGCAATAGTTTCAGTAATTGTTACATTGTTTTTGTAATTTATATTTTTAAAATGATCATTGTGCGTTGTTAGGTTCCTGTGGCAGATCCCACTGACTTACATGACCAGCGCCTCAAACACCACCCACCGCTTCCTGCTTAAGACAAAGAGTGGTGAGTGTGTTGCTCAGTGTGATGAGGTGTTTTTTACATTGCAGTATTTCTTATCATTTATCAACATGTCGTTCTACAATTCCTCTTCACTGCAAAGCTTGTCTTTACTCCTCCTCTATGCAGATGTCCTGTACCTGCCGGAGGAGGTGGACTGGGTGAAGTTCAATGTGGACATGAGCGGCTACTACATGGTCCACTACGCAGGCGAGGGGTGGAACTCCATTACCAAACTGCTGCAACACAATCACACAGCGCTGAGCAGCAACGACCGCGCCAGCCTCATCCACAATGTCTTCCAGCTGGTCAGGTCTGTTTAAAGATCCGAAAATAGCAGTTGATTCTTCTGTTTATCCTGCATTGGGGGGGGGGGGGGTATAGTATCCTGATATTTTCCATGTTATCAACCATTATTATACGTATTTGTTGGTCAGTTTGTCTGCTTGACAATCCCATTGTGCAGCACATGAACAAAAAGGGAAATGTATCTTTTTAGATAAAACCGATGTTGACAAAGTTTCCTTTTGGTGATTTGATAAGAAATTGGGAAACATTTGAAGTTGGAAAAAAGATAATATATTGCAATATATCACACAATATTGCAATATGTTTAAAATTGCAATAATATTGTATTGTGACATAAGTATCATGATGCTATCGTATGGTTAGGCCTCTGGGGATTCCCACCCGTACTTGGCCTAAAATAAATTGCATTTAAGACGGAAGAAATCTTATCGACTATTATCTGAAATACAAGTATCCTAAATCTAACTTTGTGAAAGAAAGAGGATTCTTTCTTGCTCAGGGTGGTTTGTATTTGAATATTTAAAATACCTTACAATTAAATGTTGGCCAAAATGGATAAAAATGCGGCATGGTGTTGATTTGAAGTCTGTCATGTGTGTTACAGTACAGATAAGGTGAGGCTGGACACGGCTCTGGAGCTGTCTCTGTACCTGTCCAGAGAGACTGAGATCATGGCTGTGACTCAGGGCTTTGGAGAACTCGTACCTCTCTACAAACTGATGGAGAAGAGAGATATGGCTGCTCTGGAGAACCAGATGAAGGTTAGTGAAGGCAGCATTCATCTTAAAAGTTGAAACTGCTTGAACTCTCGTCAAACTTCAAACTTGTCTGTGAATGTGATAATTCCCAAATGTCTATTTAAACACCCCAGTTGGTGCAAGGTAGTGTGAGCTTTTGCTACCACATTTTTTTCAGTACTGTTACATGTGGTCCAGTGACATATTGTGTAAATATTGGCAGGAATGTGCATGTGTGTCCAAAAAAAAGCGGGACCTCCAAAAAATAGTGCCATTCGAGGTCAAAAACTCCACAAGCAACATTTAAAACTAAGAGCACTTCTGTGTAGCACATATACACTGAGTCATGGTTCCTTGCTTACAGTAAGTACTAAAACAACCTGAACAACAATGGTACAATCTGTTGTATAAGCGAGTGCTCCCCGTGACTTCTGGCAGTTCAAACAAAGTGTTGCTCTCATGCATAGAAGCAGAATATTACACAACTCCAGGAAGCATATAGTTGAAGCCTTGTTTATTTTCTTTTGTGAATGATGAAAGATGATGTTTAAAATTGAAATATATCATGTTTAAGATAGATTTAGGACCGAAACTGACAATTATTTAAACATTTATTTGATAAACTCATTGATTGTTTTGTGTGTTTTTCACAAGTTAACAGATTCTAAAGCCATGTCTTCCTATTTGTTTGTTCTAACCCGCATTTTAACAAAATGTCATAATTGAATAACCCATATTTGAAATAGACGGATTAAAAACACCTTTCTGTACTGACTTCATGTGCTTCTCAGGACTACATTGTGGATCTGTTCCGGGGGCTGATTGATCGGCAGCAGTGGACTGACTCTGGATCCGTGTCTGAGCGAATGCTGAGGAGCTACCTGCTGCTGTTTGGATGCGTCAGGAACTATGCTCCCTGTGTTACCAAAGCCACCCAGCTCTTTAACAGCTGGAGGGACTCTGATGGCACCATGAGGTCAGTGGTCATAAAATAGCACACCAACATTTTTCCTTTACAGAGCTGTTTGCGATTCTTTCTCGAAAATATTCAGAGCTGAGTTTTCAGTATTCATAACCACTTTAAAAAAAAAGAAAAGTTTTTAGATAGTTGATACTGAACTGCAAGCCTTCTCTGTTTTAAGCCTCCCTGTTGACATCACCATGGCTGTGTTTGTGATTGGAGCTCGAACACCCGAGGGGTGGGACTTCCTGTTTGAGAAGTACCGCCGTTCGATGCAAATGTCGGTAAAGAGCCGCATGAAGACTGCAATGGCTATCAGCCCACTTCAGGACAAGTTACAGTGGTGTGTACATTACAGCACACAGCACACATTTCCCTTCTATATCTTTTTGCTTGCCCTAATTTCTTTTCTGTCTCTCTGCAGGATGATGGAGCAGAGCCTCCACGGTGAGGTGATGAAGACTCAGGACCTCCCAGATGTAATTGTCTCTGTCAGCAAGAATCCCCGTGGCTACAAACTGGCCTGGGACTTCTTACGAGCAAACTGGCACACCCTGATCAAGAAGTCAGCCCATCATGCATATATTTCTCTTTTATTTTTACCAAAGCTTTGCAATTTTGTTTAATCCAAGAAAGCTTTATGTTAGCAAAACACTTCCTGAATCAAGATTCACCCAAAGCTGCAGTTTAAAATATCTTTGTGTCAGACAAGTCCTGTAGATATTTGAAGTACATCTAAATGTCAGTATTTAATCCGACAGTTGGTTGTTTTGGGAGATTGTCATTTTACTAGACCTTCAAGATTTAAAAATCAATTACATAGCTTCATTTCTTTTTTTTAAACTCCATATGTTGGCTTTTGATAGTCCTGTAGTGTAAATCTGTAGAGCCTTAGCATGCTTGAGTTTTGCCATGAAGAGTTGTGTGTTTTGAACTTTGTCTCTGTTTGCTTCGTAGATTTGACTTGGGCTCTAGCACCATCTCATACTTGGTGACTGGGGTGACCAACCAGTATTCTACCAGGGAGATGTTAGATGAGGTAAGGAAGGCTGTGTCAATACAAAAAAAAAAGTGTGATTAATTGCGAGTTAACTATGGCATTAATGCAATTAATTGCAATCAAATATTTTAATCGTTTGACAGCACTAATAAATACAGTTTGTTTATCTGGATTTGTCACTTAGTAATTTTAGAATCTAAATTTTGCTTACAATCTGACTACAAAAACGTGGCTGCTTTGGGTTTTAGGCTTGTTTATTATATGTTAGCAGATTATTTAAGGTCACGTAAAATGTGGGATATGTTTTGAAGTCTTCCTACTCTGTCCTAGGTGAGAAGCTTCTTTGGCTCACTGACTGAGGAATCGGGCTCGGAGATGAGATGTATCCGGCAGACCTACGAGACCATCGAGGAAAACATCCGCTGGATGGACACCAACCTTCCTCTCCTGCAGACCTGGCTCGACAAACGCAGACACAGAGCTGTGCATGAGGATTTGTAGCTCCAGAGGAAACAAAAACGTTTGGAATGAACAATCAAGTTGCTAAAGGCGACCTCCAGCTCACCCAGTGAGAGCGTTCCCCCCGATGTTGGCTGAGTCCTGCAACGGCCCGGGTTTGAATCCTAAAAAGCTTGAAGCATCTCCTTCAGTCAGCTTGGAAATACAAATTTGATGACTTTATATTTAAAAACAAACAAATTCAAACAGCCTTGCAGTCCACTGTCTGTGTAAACAATGTTCTCAATGCTTGCGTTCATGTGTAGACCCCCTGGTACCATGATATTATGAGCAAAGTTTCATGTTGTGTCGAGCCTTCTTAGTGTTTGAAAAATAGTGATTTTGATGCTATCGTAGAAGCGCCCCTAGCACTACCATTCAAAAGGCCATTGGACCGAAAACAAAAATACAATCAATCCTTAAAGTGACGCTTCCGTCATAATTACACTTTTAAACAAAAGTATGACTCTGGTGTATTTACAAAAAAATCCTTGATTACATTTTGGCGAGAGCTACGTGAGAGGTTAAGAACCCTCATATGGTATTTAAGATTTAAGGAGGTGACTCTGTAAGAAGCACAATCCAAACTCTCTGCAGGAGTCATGACAGACATTTGTGCTCAGAGCTGTCTGTGTGTGTTTGTATGTTTGTTGGGGTGGGTGTTTTTTTGTGAAGTAGGGGTGGGTGAGTTTTTTGAGAATTTGTGTGAAATCTCTGTTTTTGCAAAGTTCATTTTTTATTCGTGCTGCATTATCGTGGCAGAAGGCTACAACATACTGTACAGTGTACAAATAGTAAATGGGGCACTAAAGAATGTACTGCACATTAGATATTTAATGCCTACATCTGAATTAAATTCTGAAACAATTGTTTGTAACAAAGGTTACCGTAATGCACTTGCTAGAAGATTATTGCCCATTTTAAGGGTTGTTGAACCTTAATTGACTTAAGTTAATGACTTCAAGTCACACTTCTGTGAGATCAGATCAGATACAGTTTAATGAGTTTCCATTACTGGGAACATGAATATGATTTCTGAAACCACTGGTAGCCTTTTTAATTTTAATTATTCAAATTCTCATATAGATGACAAAATAAAATTTATGATTAGTAATGTGTTGCTAAGTGTATGTCTTACTTTAATGCAACTGTAAAATCTTCAGTAGGACAGGATTCATAGCAATTCTATTTTGAAAGGACAATATGTGGTGACTTAAATATTGGACTAATAAAGTTACCTTGACTTCATTTCAATTTGTATTTCAATGATGTATTCTAATATGTTATCTTATTAATATTGGTGATCCCCACATGGTGGGAGTTATGTGGATGTTACCTTTGTACCTTTTCACTCCTCTGAGCAGCATGTCATACACTTCACCAGCAGTAAAGATTAGGTTTCCACATTTGTGGGATCGTTGTACAATCCTTGGTGTTTCTATTCAGTCACACAAACACGCTTTTGTCTTTAAAATGAAACACCAATATTTAATGCTTTTACATCCCTTTATTTGTCAAGGGGAGTAGGTTACTATTTGACATGGGACAACATTTGTGTGAGTCTGTTAAAAAAAAAAACGTATGATGTCATCAGGGCTCATCTCGGCTTGGGTTTAAATACTACACATGTATAACAGAAAGTCTGCATGACAAACAAGTGGAGTTTTTAAGACATGGGTGTTGAGTTGCATTATGGTAAATATAGGATGCACACTGGGGTGAAAAACTCTGGATATGTCAGTTCTGACAATAATATTTCGTCTTAGTCTTTTGCAAGTGTCCCAACTTAATGGAAGGGAGGAACTGAGAAGTTGTCGATGTTCAAATTCTTTGGCTAAATCCTGCATCTTCACAATTGTACTTACAGCACCTTTAAATGAAAGAAATTCAATGAACAAATTCAGTCAAAGAAAATCACGTGGTCTCACAGGTACACACGTTCCACTTCTGCTCTCCGTCTGTGATTTTAAGAGGAATACATTTATCTGATGAAGCACCTTTTACAGACAAAGTTGCAAAGTGTTTCACATGACAAACATTTGTTAAAATACAGTACAGTACAGTAAATTAGCAAGCAAAAATAAAAGTACAACAGGTCAAAGTGCTTTGGTAGCTGTCTGAGATAAAAGATGGAAAAGGGGTTCACCTGTTGCTTTGACTCTGGGGGACCACTATCGACTCTTTGCTCATGTAAACACAGAATAACCTCAAGATATAGGTGCGCTTTCTTTGGGAAACAGAAGTAAAGTCTCTCTTCCCTCTCATGCAGATCATTGTTTTTATTCTTTCTGGTTAATCTTTATAGAAGTGTTCCGCTCTTCCTCCAGTAGTTTTAATCTAGTCGTTCCACGCGAGTTAACCCTTTCAAACACAAAGTCAATCCTGGTTAAGCTCCAGGTGTCAAAGGGTTATAAGTTACTGTACATCTCACCTGAGGCCTTGTGGACAGCTGTGGTAGCTGTTACTTTAAATCTTCTAATGCTGCCATAAATTCTACTGGTGGACTTTTAGCACAAACTAATAAAACACATAGTCCAACTGATAAAACATGCATACATTTGTATATGTGAGCATAGATTCGTTCAACTGTGCGCACACACACACACATGCACGCACGCACACACACTGCCCCCTCATCGACGCACCCACAATAGAAACGGCACTCTGCTCCAGTGAGTTTACCCTCCCAGTCGTACACCTGAGGGGAGCCGTCTCCATTCTCTGGACTGAAGGTAAGAGCCTGAAGTTTGTGTTTCTGCTTCCATTTTTCTTCTTGATTACTAAAGCTGAAAAAATGTAACCTCATTAGGAAGTATCTCAAAGCAGAAGCGGGTTATTTGTTTAGTCAGCATTTACAGACTTTGCCCCTGTTCACTGATCATGTGTTGGGTATTTTGACCTCACCTTGCTTTGGTTTAATAATCTATTCAGCATATAAAACATTGCAACGTCAGACCACCTCTAAATATGTAGAGTTTGTTCCCCTGTGTGTGCAGATTCAACATCACGTTGAGGACTTGCGCCACACTATGAGAATTCAGGTGGCAAAGGGAGAAAGTTCAGTCAATTTTGATCAACATTTGTCTTCTTCTTAGTTTAGCTGATGTTACCATGCATCTCAAAACCTGTGATAAACTTAGTTAACACAGCCACAAGGTTCCTTGACAGGAAGACAGGAAATTAAGCAACTGTGTAGTTACAACTTGTTAACAATGACATGGTTGCACTGTAGGTTAGTGGTACCTGAGGCAGGGGACACATAATGACTGTTTCTGGAACACTTTTTGGGGTGTTAATCTGAAGCTTGGCAAATCTCCATTTGATATAAATGATGTGAGCAGTGATATACTTTCAAGGGTGGTGACAGCATGAGGGGACTGTATGCCACTGATTGCCCGACCTGATACGTGTAATTTATTTGCTGTCCTTTGAAAACAAAAAGATCTCTGAAACATCAACGTTTCATGGACTAAGAACAGCCCTGTTTTCAGCTTGTACTAATGCATTTTAAATGGTTTATAGAGACAGGAGGATATTTTTCAAACCACTTTATTTGAAAACAAAATAACCAAGGTAGAGATAATGTCTTGCTGTTTAATATGTACAGTATATATACATGTTAGGCCTCTGTTTATATAGGAAAGCTGAAGACATGAAAGGGGAGAACAAGGGGGAATGACATGCAGCAAAGGGCTGCACCGTGGAGTTGAACCTGCAACCGCTGCGCATAAATGGCCACCTGCTCTACCAAGAGAGCGATTGAGGCACCCAAAAATTTAAAATAAGTTTAAAGCTAAATCCAATTCAGACCACATCTTATACTTTGAAACCAATGACTCTGATCTCCTTATGCACTATAATGTTCCTGTTGATCACCTGACAAGCACGTTGTAATCATAAAATCTTTGCACAATACGTAACACCAACCAGTGTAAGTAGACTAAATGACTGAAAACCTTGTGAGGTTACAACAGGACAAACTTCCAGTGAGAGATGTACTTATATAAGTCTATTATCTGTTGTACTCACAATAAAGGTTGAAGGATGTGTAACTTAGAAAATGTGTAACTGATTGCAAAATCAAAATGTTTGCCTGTTTCCCCTTCAGGTCCGTAGTGTTTTTCTGACTCCACTTCCATTTTGGTCCATCAGGAGTTTATCCACACAGCTTTAACAATGGCAGATAATCATATTCCCATTCTAGAGTAAGGCACATTTCTTTTGTATGTAAATTTCTGTGGTGATTAATTCAACCTGTTTTTGTTGACATTGGCTTTACTTCCTCATTGGGCGGACCCAGCGATTAAATGAGATTGTTAACAATTTAGAAATACACCATTTCTTCAAACAATTCTTTTTAATCTCATCAAAAAAGAAAAGAGTGTAAACTCCTCAGTCTTCACTTTACCACAAAACAAGCACAATGGATGAAGATGGCAAAATATGTAAATGACCATTAAGGCATTTTATTTTAATACGTAAAGACATATTTCATGTTTTATATGTTACATGAGCAATGCATTACAAATATTAAAAATATCCCCAAAGTCCCAAGTCTGAAATGTCATCACATTTTACAGCTAAACATTCCCGTTGATACTTTCTTCGTTGCCTCATCTCTTCCCTCTCTCCATCTTACCATTTTGCACCCTTCTCCATCTTCCTCATCCTCCTCTTCCCTATCTCCACCTCCTCTTTAAGGATCTTCCTGGGCATTATGGGCTTCGGCCTCTCCATCATGTTCTGCACAACCTTCTGCAGGGCGTGCTTTCGCTTTAGAGAGGACCAGATAGAGAGGGAGGTGTGGCGACGCACTGACCAGGAGGCGCGCCCTCCCCCCATATTTTTCATCCCTTTCCATGGAAGCTTGTCACGCCAGGACAGCGAAGACCACCCCAGGGTGCCTCGATACAGCCAGGAGCTCACCACACTGCCTCAATATAGCAATGCTGTCTACTGTGGGCCACCACCTTCCTATAATGAGGTGAAAAAATTACTAGTCAGAATCCTCAAATATAATGCACAAAATAATGCAAAACAGTTTAATTCAACTTTAATGTCATTGACACAATGTGCAGGCAAATTATGCAAGGAAATGTAGAACAAATATAGCACTGTGTCAGGAAGCATATGAGCTGTTGCGCCCAGCGCGCCGTCATTTTGAAAACCATAATGTCAACTACAATGTGTAGGCTATTTCTGGTTATTTAGATTTTGACCTTGCGTTTCTTCCTTTGTATTTCAGCTGGAATTGAAGCCTGACGATCTTCCACCCGCGTACACAGAGTTTAATGTCCCTGTTTATCCTCAACCTCACACAGACATGGTTCATCCACACACACAGCAATAAGCCAGCAATAAGCCAGGACCCTCACACTGCCTGTGTGGAAGTTATGGACACTCTTGATTATTGAACTGCTTCATGGACATGAGTGAACTGGCGCTGTTGTTTATATTGTTTCAAAGATTATTTTTATTTCATTATCAAACTTGTTTATTTCATTGTGGCAATGAATGCGATGATGACACAAAGGGGATTAAAGCTTCAGAAATGGCACCAGGTTTAAAGCTACAACTGGTTGAGTATACAGCACATTCTCTGAGCCACTGAAACACTAAGAAGTAGAAATAGATTTTATTTGGCTCTATATGGTGATTGTTAAAATGGGATATGTGAGGGCACCATTTTCCTATCTTATATAATCTCCAACAAAGAGGTTTTTCTTTTGGTTTGTTCGCATGTCTGTCTGATATTTCACTAGTAAAGATCACATTAAAGGTAAGCCTATTAATGAAATTAATGTAAATATTAAATGTGAAGGTAAATCCAATGGTGCCACTATGTGGCCATTTATAAAGCACTTTGTTATGGCTTATGCCTTCTGAATCATGAGGAGGGGTAGAGAATTGCCATTAAAAGTTTTCTCATCCCTTTTTTTTACCAGTTTATCTATTGTGTTTAATATAATGTGCATACAGTTAGAAGATACACAGTTATGTAGGAGACAATTTGTAGTAACAGTATTTAGTAGCTGGTCTACAAACAGATCCCTGAATAGAATGACAACACATTTGTGTCACTCCAAACATATGTCTGTAGTATAGTTTAAATCAGAGGCTGAATGTAGAAATCTACCTTTATGTCATATTTTACATTTTGTACAACATTTCCATGTAAAAACAGTTCATAGTGATGATATCATATGTGCATAACATTTATGTTTAAATACTGCACTGTAAATTAACTATATGTTGTAAATTAAAATTTAGGCACAGACATTTACATTTTTGTCATTTATCTTCAGTCGAACAGATTTCACTATTGCGCTAAAGGTACGACTTACACACATGTTAGCCACGTACTTCTCCAACCACCCAGGGAAGTTTAGTCAACCCTGAATTCTCAAGATTGTAACATCCAGTATGTGCATTTTTTTGTCTTCATTATGCTTCACAATTTTCTCTAACTTTTAAAGCTGCTAAACATGGCAAGGAGAGGCCTTCTAGTTGGTGGAGTTTCATAAATCAGAGACATACCGAACAGACCATTTTTGAACTTTAGTTGCATTCAAAGACATCCTCAATGCCACCAAAATGGTAGGCATATTTGATTTTTTTGCAAACACACGACTGGTGTATATTCTAATTTCATTTTGTTTTAAAATTATGGCTTAATATTGATTAGCATCTAATTTTTGGGACATACATTAATCACCTCTCATGTACTCATATCTTTTTCTCTAACAGAGCCAAAGTACTGCAGTGGTTCAGTGAAAGCCAGAACACTTATGACAGGCAGGTGTCTACAATTAATAACACTAGTGTTGACGGGCCGACATGCAGACACACGTTCCCATGTCGGTTCCAAGCATTGACACATGAGCTGTAATCCTATATACTGTATGTCAAGGGGCTTGACCGTGTCAATTTCTCTCTGTTTAATGGTAACTGGATGAGGTGTGATCTTGCAGCCTTCAAAAGAGACAATCCTCTCCACTTATACATACATGGATATATATATAGATATATATATATATATATATATATATATATATATATATATATATACTATGCTATGACTTAGACAGTTTTGGTTTGCCAACAGGACCATAGAAGTATGTCTGTTATTGTATGGTGCAAATTAGACACTAGAGGGCAGTGGAAGTGTGCAGACTCATGGACAGTGTATATTTTCATTTATGTCACATCCAGGAAGCTCTTTCCTTTGATTTAATTTTTATTTACCTTAAGCACAACCACACTGCAGCTGGTAGGTAAGTGTCTTGCCTCCGAGCAGCTTGATAGTAGATTTTTAGAAGAAAAACACACATTTTCCCAAACCACATTTGGTGTAGGATTAATGTATGAAGATTTGAATCCATTGGACCACTGAATTATTGGCTTTGGAAGTATTTAAGATGTTATCAATGGGAAAATATGATTCAGAGAGTTGATGGTGCAAGTAAGTAATATAAACCTGATGGAGTGAGGGAGGTTCAAGGTTCAGGTGAATCAGCAGCCTTGCTAATCATTCAGCTGTTTGAAAACCTTTTTTTACCATCTTCCTAAGTGAGTGGCATGTTATTTATACTTTTTTTTTTTTAGATCTGAGCAAGTACAAACCTAAGAGCTTCCTTCACCGTGATGTGTTATGGCCCCTGCTTAACATACTAAAGGAGGGCTGCACATAGACTTAATTCATTTTTATAAATTCAAACTGTATCATACTGAATGAAAGCCCAACATTTGATCCCGTGACTTCTAAAGGAACAAACAGGAGTGATATAATGCGGCATGTAAGCGTCCTGTGGTTGACGTGTCTTCACTTGTGTTCTTGTTAGTACCATCTTGTTGTTCAGTAAATAAAAGGCCCTGAACACCCCTCAGGTGTTACTTATTCTGGCTGATTAGACCTCTGCTCAGGATGAAGGTGGGCCGGAGCTTTGATGGTAATTCATAAGGTCACAAATCCTTTCTACCAATAAAAATGATATAGGTGTTATTTGCCGTGCTGTATCAGGTGCAACAAAGCTAATTGGAGACTCAATATGATGTCAATCAATCAGTCTATACACACCCACACAGTCCTGGGAAGAAGTCTAATGGTCCGTTCATGCCACCTGGGAATATCAGGGACCGGTCCGTGATTACGTTTTTTTTCCGACTGCCAGGATTGCGTGTTCTTCTTTTCTTGTTGCATTACTGCTACCAACTGTTGGGCATGGCCCAGAGCATCAGGTGTGGGAAAAAAAGGAGACCACAATAAGAAAGGACACCCCAAAGCTCTTCAATTACACGTTACTTTCCACATTACAGTTTGTACAAGAGCTCAAAACATTTGAAAACAAAACAACCTACTTGACTTGAATTGGATTACTTATTACTGGCAATAGCAAATTTATACTATACTATTTATACTATAATTTAAGTTACTCTGTTGAAACCAATGGACGACCGCAACCTAAATTGACAGCACATTGTGGACGTTTCGCATATATTACATGTATGCATACATTTTCTATATTAAGGAAAGGTTCAACCCATTTAAATGATCGTAAGTCGTGTTTCTGTAAGTCAGTTGTCAACAATGCGTCACCAACTGAGAAACTCTGTTAGCAAAATCTAGCCCCACTTTCCTACCTCTGAATCCCACATGATGTGAAGTGAATGATGATGTTTTCACTGGGAAAAAATGTTTTTCTGATGCCCACAATTGCAAAAAAATACACAAGATTAACTTAAAACACCTATGTGGGTGTTCAGTGGCATTACAACTCCTGTGTATTTTACAGAAAATCAAAAGACAGTCTTTACAATCTCAATCAAGTGTATTACAATGAATGTATTGTGAAATGTATCAACAAGAAGTTATTATCAACATATCACAAAAACACACACAAACACACACACACACACACACACACACACACACACACAGATGAAACTTCCTTGTCTGATTGTGGTTCTGGGTTTTGTCTATTTGTGTGTAGTGTTGAATGCAACAAATCTTTTAAATGAGTTGGCACAATTGAATTTATCAAAGGAAAGTTGCAATATCCTGATTATTTAGTGCTCAGTCTGTGTTTCTGTATCTTAAGAGAAAGCAAATATAGCTGAAATCTTTTTCTAAAACTGCTGATATTCCAAAACTTCTTTATGGATGTTTCCTTGAAAAGTGATCTGCTTGCTCTAAGAACTCTTCTGAATTCTGATGCATTCTCACAGTACTATTGAGTTAAACACTCAAACCCAATGGATTACTTTAAATTACACGCATGTACTATTACATCAAAGTGAAAAGTAGACCTAGATGTTCTATCCATAGTGGTTTTTTTTTTGACATGTCTCAGTCACTTAGCAGGATGTGTTATGTTCAAAGTCTTTGGGATCCTGGACTAAAATTAAAAACCTTGTTTTGTGGGTTTTAAGAATACATAACCTCTCCTCAATCATGTGTACTGATGACCCACATGTGGGCAGTTTAAAGGACCGTTTACACATCATATGGTACATTGTAATTTTGAAAAATGTTTTTGCCCTCTGTTTACACGCAAACGAAGAATTTGACAGAGTGGAGATTGAAAGAAAACATTCAACTTGTGCGTTTGCATGTAAACTGAGACAAATGTAGGTTTAGGCAGCCAAGGAAGTGAGGAAGAGCAGAAAAAAGAAGTGATTTGTTGTTGATTTGCCATTTTAGGGATTCTGATCCCTACCGTTGACTTGAGCTTCTCACACACTGCCACCTACAGGTTTGGCATTCTCTTGACAGCATTGACGGAATATATATACACGGGTACACATGCACACATGTTATTTTTGAAAACGGAGAGGTACAAATGTCTGTTTATGAAAATAGCCGCCCACTTGTAAACATTGTCTAAGAAGTCAGTCTTTCTATTAAATCACAAAAAAATCTGGTTTTAATTCCTGCTGGCGGACAAACAAGCAAACTATCAGAGGCTGGAAACATTGAGAGACCATTAAAAGTTTAGCGCACGATTAAAAGTTAATGTTGGATGTGGCCAATTTGAGAAAAAGTAGCACATTTTCTGAGTGACTTCTGGTGCTGTACGTTTTAGTACTGCTGCTCTGGAAGAGACAAGTGGGATCCTGGAATAGATTTAGAGTAAGAAAACCCCCTGAGGGCTGCACAAGCAGAGAGAAGCAAGGATAGCATGAAAAGGAATGGGATCTTTTTGTGTCTGTGCATGTGAGCATGTCGGTCAAAGAAAAGAGTGTCAGAGCCAGAGAGCTGCTAAAGGTATGTGTTTGTGTATGTAAGTCTGTTCTCTGTTGAATGATAGCTGATCACAGTTGCTATTATTACCAGGGTGACCCATCTCTCGCCTTCCACCCATTCTCTTTATCCCACCTCCCCCGTGGCTCTGTGATATGAATACACACTGGAGAGCCTCTGGCGTTACACTGTCTGATGACGTTCTCGGTGAGTCTTTCCCTGCATTGCTTTTCGTCTGGCTTTCATCACCACTGGGACTTGGAGTCTTTATTAACAAACTCTTAACTGTGTAGACTTTTATTCTGTATTTTTTTGGCAAAACCATTAATGTGTCAGGAAAAAGCATTCACACTGATGCATTCTAACCGACAACATGCTGAGTGACAGGATGGGATTGGCCCTTAACGCACCCTCCATACACAAGGTTTTCTTTATCTTTATTTAAAGTTTCTCAATTCAACTGCTGAAGCTCTGGTTGGCTTTTGGGTTTATTTCTTGTGTTCAGCCACATTTATCCACTGCGCAGTGATTTTTATCTCATTTATAGCCAAATATTCTACAGCTAAAAGTGGTCAAACGGACAATTTCTTTTTTAAAGAACGGCTAATTCATGCTAAATAAGATTTGGGTTGACTGAATGGTATATTCCCTTAAAAAACTACACAAACAAACAAACAAACAAAAAGGATAGACATGAACACATAAGAATGGCTAATGTCCATATTTTGTCATCTCTGGGAAGGTACGCTACGAGCCATCCAGGTTAGTACGGCAATGGTTGTTCCAGTATGAGCTGGCTAAGCTATTTGCTAACTAATTTATAATTATTAAATGATAATGAAGCGATGAGTTGAACCATGCTGGTTAAGGTGGAATCATGGCTGGTCCAGGCAATATGCAAACAGTTGGGCAAAACTTCCTTCCTCAACAAAATTGGAGAAACCAACACAGAAGTGTTTCGAAGACAATCTCGTGCATGTGGGATTTTTAGTTGTCTCAAGAATTTGATTTGCATGATAAGAGATAAAAGTACCCTTCGCTCACAGCAACAAATCTAAAATACCTGATTCAGGCAAAAGCTCATTATAAAAACTCAAAAATGTTTTTGCAATTGCTGACATCTGAACAACCTTCACCAGCAATCATTTTTAAAACTAAACTACCATGTTAGGCTGAAGTCAGTGAGACTCAGGAATGTCTGAGGTCTTAAGTAAACATGTATGGCCAGAGAGGGACAGAGTGGGGTAGGTCAAAAGATATCATCACACACCGCTTTCACTCCGAGTGCTCAACTAGGGTTGAAGTGTTTAACTGACGTTGATCGACTCGGCTCAGATTTGGCCCCCTGTAATTTATGCTGGATTTTTTTACAGATCACTTCTATAACGGCAGAGCGGATTGGTTCAATTCCTCCCCTATGAGTGGCATGATAACAGTGGGATGAGTGAAGTCTGTTCAAAGTAGCAAAAGTGCCTCAATGTTCACCACTCTGCCCATCCTCCAAAGTTGACTCAGAGTCAACTTTTGCAGAGGTCAGGGCCTACTGAAGAATTAGGAATTTAAGTACAACACACTAGTTCTGGTGGTGTGGAGCTGGATTGGAGTATGCAACAATGTTAGCAGATCACTGAATCTTACATGGAAACCCTTCGCCCATTCCAGCACGTGAGGTCGCCTCATTGACATGCAGAGCTCTAGGGTTGTGACCCAGATCGTATCTGAATTGTCATGCAGGGATAAACCCGTGTTGATTGGCTTGGATTGAATTGACAAAATAGGAGTTGAACATGGGTCAGATGACCCTAGTTCAACCCGAGTCATTGGTGTGAAAGAGGTGTTACAAGGGTCTGTTGAGCACTGTCAGAGACCTCGCAAGCTGTTGTGTGTGTTACTGTGTTTGCACTGATGGGACAGGGTAGGTAACCATGGAGAGGGGGGTTTGTTGACGAACAACATTCCTGTGTGTGTGTGTGTGTGTGTGTGTGGTTACCCAGTTGAGCACAGGTAAACATCATACGACTATTTAAAGACAATGATTCTCCTCTGACCAGCTGATAGCAGAAAGTTTTTAAAGCACTTGCTGTTTTGCCTGCAGTCTTCAGGAGAAACTCTGAGAGGCCTCAGTGTTACTCTGCCTGAATACTACATAAACAGTGCCAGTGGACCGGTAGATTCACTCATTTTTGAAAAACTATTTTGTGTTTCTCAGTGTATTAAAATGACAGCTATCTTCTTCTCATCCTACAATTTAGTTTTTTTTTTAAACCTATTGTTGTTATACATGTCTACAGGTTTGTTTGTTTAATTCCATTAGCTGTTGCTTCATATAATGATTCATGTGTGAGTGGACAGTCCATGTTGAGCAGCAATTCACACCAACCAGCTACCTCTCTAACATTGGTTGGGCTGCATGCAAACCCCAGTTGTTTTTCACATCCATTCACCAGGACCTGACTGTTAATTGGTTTCCTGTTGAACAGCTAAAATTGCTAAAATCGTGACATGAGTGAAGTAGTTGGGTTTTTGTGGTTCTTAAAAAGGCATTTGGGGTGGCCTCTAACTCACCCAGTAAGAGCATTTGCCCCATGTCGGCTGAGTTCTGCAGCGGCCAGGTTTTAAATCTGACCTGTGGCCTATTGCTGCGTGTCATTGCCCATTGCTCTCTCCCTTTCCTGTCTATCCTCAGTCACCAATAAAGGGAAAAGCCCCCAAAACAATCTTTAAAAAAAGGCATTGATACATTAGATCATGATGTTGTTATTCATAACTTTTTTGATAAAAGGTTACAGTGGTTCAATTATTATGAGTCCAACCGTGAGCAATGTGTTGTTATTAATAATGAGAACTCCTCTTTTTTAAAGACTAAAATAGGAGTACCACAAGGTTCTGTTCCTGATTAATGGGCAACACATCCAAAAGGTCTTGGAGGTAAAATTTCCCGGCCTAATATTACACTCCCACTTAAAATTTGGAAACACACACATTTAGACTTTGAGACTGCCTCCACTTTCATGCTGCAAATAGTTTTATCCTGGCTATGATCTTTTCACTTCCAAGTTGTGTAACCTCTTGGTCACAAGCAGCTCTACAATAACAAAACCTCTTATGGTGACATGTACAGTAGAGCAATTAAAATTTTGGACAGGAAGCCGATAAGATTAGTATCTTGACTGCACTGACTTGTAGGGTACCCTTCAAATATGTGTGTGTGGGTGGGGTGGGACACCTGACAAACCTGCTTAACCAACTCTGCAGCAAATTCTTCTGTGACACAAGTACACACTTGTGTATAGAAGGTATAGAAAAGATTGATGAACAGAAAAACAAGTTAGACCTGAACAAAACACTAAAAACATAGAACCCCGGTATTTGGTATGTTCATAAGCATATTTCCCCTCCCTACTCTTTAAATATTCAGGAAATATCTTTGAGCTTTAGCTTGATGAAACTTTTTGAGAAATAAACACACAGTGGTTGAAGTAAAAACAAAATCATTTTCCCATTAAAGTGATAATGTGCTTTAACGTCCCAACTGTGTTCATTAAAAACTCACAATAATGAGATTAATAACTACTAATAACTTAATTTTAGTATCACAACTTTTACATTGACCCGTTACATTTGAAGAATTGTAGTACTTCACACTGGTGAGACATAGTACAATTAAGGCCAAAATGATTAGCCCCTCTTATAAAATTATACAAAACTCATGATTTCTCCATGAAAATGACTATTAACATCAACTGTTTATAGTGTATTTGTTTTCAACATAACAAAGACAAAATGATTGGGATATTTTATTGATGCAGTGAGTTGAAACAAAAAAGGGCAAAAATGAGACGTCCAAAACAATTAGCCCCCAGGCCATTAATGGTCAACAGTGTACCCTTTCTGAGCCACAACTGACAACAAGCTCTTAGAGTAGTTCTTTACTAGGGTGGCACAGGTCTGAGGGATTTTGGCCCATTCTTCCATTGCAAATTGTTCCAGATGGTCCAAATGCGTGGTTTTCGAGCATGGACATTCACTTTGAACACCAGCAACAGATTCTCAATAGGATTGAGGTCTGGGCTCAGTGCGGGCCGTTCCAGGACCTTGGTTTTGGTATCCTTCAGGACTTGTTGGAGCAAATATCGATGTATGATTTGGGTTGTTGTCTTGTTTGAAGACCCAGCGACAACCTAAGGATAGACCACAAGCAGATTTCTGCATATTATCCCTCAAAAGTTTCCTTTTTCATGATGCCATGCATCCGAACAAGGCTGCAAAACTGCAAAACAGCCCCACAGCACGATGCTCCCAGCACCATGTTCAACTGTGGGAACTGTGTTCTTACGGTTGAAGGCTCTCCCTTTCTTGGCCAAACATAAGCAACATCCATGTGCCCAAACAGTTCCAGTTTAGCCTCATCAGACCAAAGCACAGACTTCCAAAACTCATCTTTATCTTTCAAATGGTCAGCCCATTTTTCACTATATTTGATCCAAAGCAAGCCTAAAAATGTATATTATATTCCAAAATGTACCAAAAGCTACTAAATAGCATTGGTGAATGTTTGATTATATCAAGTTTTATCATGCTGCCAACATTAGGAAGACTTTTGGGAAAATGTTCCCTAATTCCTAGGGGGCTAATCATTTCGGCCTCAACTGTATATGGGAATGGAATACAATGATGTAACAGGTACTTTGAATTCCTGTCTAACAAGCTAATTTCTGTCCAATGAGTTCACTGAAACGGGGAAGAACTGGTTTGCTAAGGATGTTAGAATGATTACATTTTAAAGAACATTCTATTTGCAGCGACTTGAACTAAACGTGTCCACTTTAGTTAACACGTTGACATTGCTCTGCTGTGAGTTCACCTACTGAGTACAATGCATCCTATACTTACATATACAGTATATAGAGTATGTATGAGTTATACTCAACCTATTTTCATTTATATATTTGATTACAATGTTAACACAGTCCTGTTACACTTTAAGCTAGAAGATTGTGCCTGTGTTGCTATCTAAACAAGCAGTAGAATATAATAACAGAAAGAAAAAAGCCAGTCATATCATAGAAAGATGGTGACACAAATACGTGTTAAAACGTTCCACTTCTGATAGTTTACACCTGAACCAATTTGAAATTAAAAGTTAACAAGATTAGTGTGCGGTACAGCCAGTGTGTGGTAAACCCACATACACAACACTATCACTTAATGGGCCGTTACAGTGCAAAAGAAGTCTGGGACAAGTAAAAAGTGTGTTGTAACGTTTGATCTTTCATATAAATCTGTAATATTTTTTATTATTGGTGATAGTGTACTAGAAAAACACAAGGAACTGATACAAATAATCATCCGTGTTGCATGCTTCAAATTATGGAAGACCAGATGCTGCATGATCATTCAACAGCAAAAACGTGTGCATACAAGTGCTCACTGAACTAAGGAGAAGAAGATCTGTGGACAAAAAACAGCTCCTTCCTTGGAACATTGTGACCTTGTGATGTATTGAACGTTAAGAGACTCTTTGCACTTTTTTATATGCACTTTACAATGTGCACTTTATTATTTGTACTTTACTAGCCCATTCACACTTTTGTTCTCTAATAATGTATGCAGCCTACTGTTTACAACTAGTGTTTTGTAAAAATGTTAATAAAGCTCTTTGTAAAAAAAAAAGAAAACCTACATATGACTGCAAAATTCAGATTGTAAATCCAATAAGCAGAGATAAATGGAATAAGTAGCCTCTGATTGTGTATAACAGTGATACAGACTGACTGCCATTCTGTGACTGAAAACTCACACACACTAGACCAGACATGCGAATACAAACTTAACTTGCACCTTCCCTTCACTGCGCAACCTGTGAAGCATAACATGTTTAGGTAAGTCCAATGTTTCCTTTACATGATTAAGATAGTGAGTGACACAATAAAGCATGTATTTCTTCCTTTCTGTAATTATGCATGAGTAGCTATGGCTGTACCCAAGGAGTGGGAGACAATGGATACTCACACAACTCATGCAGTGCAGGGGGGCGGTGGGCGTTAACACATCTGCAAGCTTTCTTTCTCTTCATTCGATGGAGGAGACACATACAATAACAACGATTCTCTGGCTTCATGATTGCAATGAATTAAAAAAAAA
This sequence comes from Etheostoma cragini, assembly GCF_013103735.1. Classification (NCBI taxonomy): domain Eukaryota; kingdom Metazoa; phylum Chordata; class Actinopteri; order Perciformes; family Percidae; genus Etheostoma; species Etheostoma cragini. The sequence goes on from NC_048411.1 coordinate 21,778,368, forward strand.
GTCAGAAGCACACATTGTTTTGTATAAAAGAGGGTCTGTTTTCCTCTTGTTGGTTTTCTCTCTAAAATAAAATCTGAATTGAATGGCAGCATGCTTTATGATCTCTGTTTTACAAAACTGACTGTAGTAGTGAGAAAAGTAGAGAAGACAAGATAGAAAAAATATGTTAGAGCACGTGCGTCGTTGTTGGCATGTGCACGAGTCAAAAAGTATCTAAATGATCCAGAAAATGGGGCGTGGCACTTAGCAAGCCCACGGACAACTTTTTCTCTCTGTTCCCCTTTCTCCAATGTATGCTGATGGAGTGTTGGTTGCATAACATACAGCCAGTAGGTAGCTCAAGTTCAGTCATCTCACTGGGCTGTAGTGCATGTGCATGTGTGTTACGTAGGGGTGTGTTTGCTTTCTCTCTGTCTCTCCACGCCCCCCATCTTTCATCCCAGTCCCCCCATAGGTTCGATGCAAAGGTAACAGAAAGACTGGGGGCTTTATAAAGATCCACTTTTTCCACTCGGTCTCTCTCTGCTCGTTTCATTCTTCGGTTTTACTTCTTTCCATCAGCACACATCAAAATGCCCAGCAAGAGGAAGAAGAACAAGCGTCGCATGAGGAGGGTGGTAAGTGGTGGCAGGCGCTCTTTTTCCCCATTAGGTTTTTATTTTTGACATGATCACATCCAAAGTCTATTGGACATAATGGGAATATGATCTCAAATCAGTTAAGTCAGTCTTTTGGAAAATGGCGAGGAAAATTATATTTTGTAGCCTACAGTTTTTTATTGCGTTCTTTTTTTTTTATATAGGCTTTGTATGTTTTATTTTTTCATCGTTTACTCCCCATAAGACAAAACCTTGTTTTTGTGACCCTTTCCTAATAGCCAAATCAACAGAAAAGTGAGAAAAAAAAATGTTTTCACTTCGTTGTTGTTTTTTTGTGACGCTCTCAACTCCGAGGAGCGCTCCAAGCTCCGTGCGTAAAATCTCACCAAGATAGAAGTGTCTACTAAAAAATGGACTCGAAGGTACCAGAGACAAAGAAAATTGTTAACTTCTTGGCTTAACTACCAATTGCGTTCTCAACACGCTCTGGATAAAACAGTAAACATGGTAGGATGGATATTGCAGGTTTGTTTATTTCACTGGTTAATTATAGTGAGCGTAAAAGTGCAACATAAAAAAAAAATCTACAAATATATACATTGCCCCCCCATCTCTTAGGCACACGGGTACACACTATACAGTACATATAGTACTCACTGTCTTCAGTTATGAGACACAGCTATACTTAAGTATTCAATAATTGTAATTATTTAACATATAGCAGCAGCAAGCCAATGAAACGATATTTGACAAACATGACTCCTAACCTCTTCTAGCGAACTGGGAGACATTTTACAGTATTGTACATCCATGCATTCTACTTCTGAACATTCAGTGCCCAAATAAGAGTGGGAGTTGTCAGAGGGGGATGGTTGTATGAGTGAGAAGGTAACAAGGAGGCTCTATTTTCTAAGAGGGCAAAGGTTACTCCACCAAACATGGTTCTCTATCATTTCTTCCAATCAAAATACTTAATAGTTTCAAACAATGCTCCATTATCTAATTACAACTTCAAATGACCATTTGCTTCAACATTAACATGAAGCCCAGTCCTCCAGCAAGAAAAGACCTCTCCGCCGCCCCTCCCGAGCCTCTCTCTGGCTAGTCCCTGACTCTCAGCACCTCACAGCACTGTATTTGGTAGTGTGTTGGCTAAAGGAATGTCTTGCATTTGTTTTGCCAGATTGGAGTCTGCACAGTCTCTCTGATTCTCTCAGAGACTGCCAGTGACACTCACACTTAAAAATGGCCCTTGAAGTCACTTACAGCTGGATGTTATCACCAATTCCTTCTTGCGTTGCAGTATCAGAGCACCGGAAGGAAAGGAGCTGCTTAATGATGTAAAGCTGAATGTGCCTCAGACATGCCTTTCTGGAAGCACCTACTATAAAGTAGCTGGGCCTCCTTTAATTCAGCCTAAAAAACACAATTAACAACTTTGATTATTTGAAATGTATATATTACTCTGTGGTAGCAATTTTTAAAGCAAGCTATTTGTGGGCGAAGGTAAGGGAGGGGTTGTTTTGACATTAGCTAGGTGTACAGGGAAAGGCATTTTGCACTAACTGGCTGTCAGCCTAACAAAAGCATTTTTGGGGAGTGATTGTAACCTGATTATAACCTGATTATGATGTGATTAGGCCCACTGTCTGGCCTGCGGGACACCCATCAGTGCTGCTGACTCGCACGTTTTTCCATTCCCGCTTCACCAGACCTGTCAGTACTGCTTTGATTCAACTAATTAGCTCCCATTATCTAACAAGCTTTGCTAGGCTCATTCCCAGTTGTCCAGCCCCTCCCTGTAGAGGTTTGCACTCCTAAAATCTCCATTAAAGCCTGAGGGGATTTTGTCCTGAGCAGAAAAAACATGTAGAATGGCATGCCTGGTATTCCTGCAGACTGACAACAACATCAGTATCTGACCACTATGAGGGACTTAGTAGCATTTAGACCCATTAAAGCCATTGTAAATTAAGTGTCACAGGATTTCAAACTATTTTTCAGATATCAAACTTTAGCAGAATCAGTCTAGTGAGAGAAAATATCTAGTCAAGTTCCCCTAAACATATTTAATTGTACTAACGAACATGTGAAGTACAATTTTCTGCAGCAGAAAAAGTCATGGCTGCAGGATGAGTGCATGACAAGAAAATTAAAAGTGGTTCCCACTGTAATGAGAAGACAACAATCATTGACCCAGGCGTTTTTGGTGTCTTTCCCTCCTTACAGCAGGCTCAGAGGAGAGCCCTTGAAGAGCAGCATGCAGCCAATCCTCAAGTCAAAGCGAGTCCCGGGATCGCAGTGAATGCACCACCTGCAGCAAGTCCAAAGAAAGCATCTAAAGCTCGAGCACCAGCTCCAGTAAAGATCCCAGCACAGGCTCAAGAAAAGTTCCCAACACCGGCTCAAGTAAAGATCCCAACACCGGCTCAAGTAAAGATCCCAACACCGGCTCAAGTAAAGATCCCAACACCGGCTCAAGTAAAGATCCCAGCACCGGCTCAAGTAAAGATCCCAGCACCGGCTCAAGTAAAGATCCCAGCACCGG
>NC_048411.1:21781671-21793425 GCF_013103735.1 Etheostoma cragini
CATTGTGGAAACCCCCATTGTGAAGACCCCCATCGTGGAGACCCCTATCGTGAAGAGCCCCATTGTGGAAACCCCCATTGTGGAGACCCCTGTCGTGGAGACCCCTATTGTGGAAACCCCCATCGTGAAGACCCCAATTGTGGACACCCCCATTGTAGAACCAGAACCAGTTGTACAAGAACCTATCGCAGAGCCCGTCCCAGTTGAAGTAGCAGGACCAGAGCCTAAGGCTGTGGTGTTGGAGCATACTCCAGTAGACGCTAAGGTTGAAGTCGCAGACCCGGTCTCTAAAGAAGAACCAGTCATTGAGATTCCACCAGAGGAACCCTCTATAGGAGAACCTACAATTGTACAAGAGGCGGAACCCATCATTCCTGAAACAGAACCAGTAACAGAGGTAAGAACTGCTTTTTTTCCCATAGTCAGTAAAATTGGACTTTCTGAACCAGTGGAGTCAAATAGCAGTAAAACGTCTCAAGTTAACCAATGAGTACCTAAAGCACTCTCATTAGACATGATCCCTAATGTTTTTTTAGTTTTTTTTAAAGAAAATCACCATGTCAGAGCTATATGTGAAGTGATTAATTAAGGAATGTTTCAAGGTTTCTCTCTTGGTCTGGTGTGAAGGCTCCTAAAAAGCCATTTACTGCATGGCTGTAGATTTTAACAGGCGCTTTAGATTATCTTCTTTACCTGTTTCTGTAAATAGTACGTCAGCGTTTGTATGAGTTATGTGGACCAGTTTCGAGGCTGTCTGCTCAAATAGGATGTGCTGTGGCTGGGTTCCTATGGGAGTAAGGAGGTGGAGTTGGTGGGGGGTGAGAGGCAGAGGGAACAACATGTTCCATTTAGCAGAGAGGTGGGAAGTAGGGGAGAGATTGCAAGCTATATGACTGGGAGACTTGGCAGATCCATTACAGCAGTCTTTATACATTATCACCTACATTACAACATGCCTGTGTCACTAAGCATATGTCTTTCTTTGAAATGTAACTGTTTTTTAAATGATTGGGTAAAATTGATGGGTAGCTTGTTCTCTAAAATATTGTCATACCTGCGGTACATAGTGGAATTGTCTTCATTTGAGTTAACATAGTCAGTGAGTAATGAAAAATATTGTTGTCAGTCCTTGTTGTATTTAACGATATAGAATATAGAATTGCAAAAACTCTTTATCTAAACTGCATGTTTACTGTACACAGAACTTTTTACCAAAAAAAGTATACCACTAAAGTTTCCTAACACTTTTTCCTGGATCCTGGTCCAAATCTATCCATTTCGATTTGCAAGAAAAAAATGATGAGTCTATTATTCATCATACAGACAACATGCAAACATTTTGGGAACAAAATGTTCAGCCAACTGGCTGCAGGCTATCTGCAACGGCACACACAAGCTGCACACTGCACATACAAGCACATACATTCCCCCATGCATGCACATGCATGTGCTGATGCTGATGTGTTATCAGTGGCATGACCATTTGCTTTCAGTGGGTGCTACACTGTTCTCCAGTAATGCCTGGGTCATCCTGTTAACTTTTAGTTGGAAGTAATGGCTGTCACCTTTATGTCCTACATGTTTTGCATTTCCCACTGAGGTATACAGAACCAATTAAGACGTTTCGATTTCAGATGGACAGCCTATCGTAGCTGTTAAGCCATGGCATTATCCACCCCTCCCTCCTTTTGACCCCCCCCGTCCCTCCCTCCACACCACCAGTCTCTCTTTTCTTCCCCTCTTGCCTTGCTTCTTCTCCACTCCTTCCCTGCTTACAGATGTGCCAGATTCAGTTCAGATGCTCACAAACACATTGAGACACACATGCACTGTAGCTAAACTAAAAATTAGCAAACCGCATACATAAAGAAGCAGGTTGGATGTATTTATGAACTATTCTCAATCTTGACTTTGTAAAACTTTGCTCAAATACATCTTATCCACTTGTGGCCACAGTACTGCAAGAAAGTGTTCTTTCTGTGACAACTGGTGTCAGGCTAGAGTTGGTTGCCACTCTGTTAGTGGGTCAATAGACGATAGAAGCAGGCATTAATGGGACTTGTATTCAGCTGGCTTTGGAACCAAAGAGAGGTGGCCCCTCCGCTTCTGGTTGTCACTACAGAGACAAGGTGAGTTTAAACCCAGCTTGCACCCAATCTACAGAGTTGGTGAATATGTTGGGTTTTTCTTTGGCCTGCGGCGACGGGTGCATCTCATGCTGAGACTGAACATTTTGTACCAGTTTGCTCGTTCTATGATCCTGCATCCATGTACTCCCCCCCCCTTTAGTCCCTCACCCTCTTTCCCTTGTTAATTCCTCTCCCTCATCACCCTTCCTTCCCTCCCACCACTTGTTCCTCTCTGTCACTCCTTTCCCCATCCTTCACTTTGGTCGGCCTTTGGTATTTGGTGTGTGAAGAGGAGCTTTCAGGCTGCTGTCCCAACCTTTTTTAAAGTATGTGGCAAATGTCTAGGGAAGGGAATACTTGGAGAATATTTGCTTTCAGTTTGCATATATTAAAAATTCTAGAGTCTACAGTAATAATTAGAAAGCATATTATCTTTTATCTCATTTGACATGATAGCCAAAAAGAGAGACAGTGGTGGGTGACAAAGATGTGTGAAGGGATACTTTTAGTTTTTTTGGACCTGGTTGGAAAAATTGTCACTTTGTGGCAAATCACGTGGTGATACCAACCCTCCTCCCACAAGGGTCCAGTCTTCCTCCACACATTGCACATGGAGTCCTCCCCCCATTTCCTGGCAACTTTTATGGGTTTGTTTTCTGGGGCCCTATATGACTTTGTTAGCTGAACCATACACTACATGGTCAAAAGGCTCAAAAGTCAAAAGGGGTGTGTGTACGTGTGTGTGCTTGGGTGCGTGCATGTTTGTGTGTGAGAGAGAGCTTGGAGATGGTTGGAACAAAGATCATTGCATCCACGTACATTATGTCCTTTATAGGTTAAATGGTCTCTATTAAAGTCCGTTTCTAGGCCAGCTTTGGTTTGTGCTGGATTTGTCTCTGGTGAGCCGGGATCTGTCTGCAGATCAGTTTGGCAAAAAGTGTTCTGGTGCTGGGGCAGACAGAAGGTGGTGTGTATACTGTGTGTATGTGTACATGTACGTGTGTGTGCATGTGTGCGTGTTTTCCTGCCAAGCAAAGGACGGCCTAGTCCCCCCTGTCCCCCTTTCCTACCCTCCTCCCTTCTCTCCCTTATACTGACCATCCAAGGCTATAGGTGCCGCTCATATTAACCTTTCTCAACTATAGGTGCATTTTTCTTCTCTTGGCTTTTGTTCAGAAGTCGCCAAATCCTGAAGAACAGGATTCCTCACCTCTGCACGGTGCAGAGAAAGAAGTGGAGATGGTCAAGTAACTTGAGCTTAACCATGATCTTTTACGCTGTCTTCCATAAGAGTTTCCACTCTGTTTGAACTACTGTAGATAGATGAACTTAAGGAATTTGGCCAATGGAGGATTATGCTGTTCTTAGCATTGCTTTGCCAGACCCTCCTCCCAAGTGCTGCGGAGGAGGGCCTAACTAGTCCACACAGCATTCAGGTACGGGAGAAAAACGTGCTCTGATTCGTTGGCATTTCTTCAAACCAATCACAATTGTCTTGGGCGGCGATAAGCTCCCAATGAGCCGCCGCAAAATAGCCTTGGGTAGGAACTTGTTTTGGTGGAACGTGTATGTTCAAAAGTTGTTTTAGTCATGCAACAGAAAACTTAGATTGGACAGATAGTCTAGCTAAATGTCTCAGTTTACCCTGAAGAGATTGGAAGAACAGTTAAGAGTTTAAAACTCCAACACAAAGACAACAGAAGGAAAAGGGCATCGGCAAAAAAGGCATGCATCTGACGGAATTTTCTGCAGCACTGGAGAAATCCCAGAAGTGGAACGTTGTGGATATAAACTAGGCTGTTCTTGACTAGCTGTAGCATCCTGTATGCACCAGACTTGTCCTACATTGAAGACAGGCTGGTACAAAACATTATAAATAATTTACCGTTAGACTATGAAGATTTAAATTATGTATGTGCTGCTCCCTGTTACTGCCACTATGGTTCAACACACTTGCACATGCCCAGTGGGTGCCGCCAGTGGCCATTTCAGTTATTGCCAACCATTCCAGGAACTCAGTGGCACAATAGCACCGGAAAATATGGATGACTGCCATTATTTGAGCCTTGTCTGTGCATGTGTCTAGAAAATAAGTTTGAGTAATACCAATAATTCTATGAATAGTAATACAAGAAGAATATAAGTGCCAACTACAGAACATTGCCTCGTGTTCCTGGTAAATATTCAATGTTTCGCCCAAGGAAACTTTAGCAGAAAAAAAATGTGGAACTTTTCTTTCCATCGGCATCTAGTAACATTGTGTGAAGAAAGAAGGATGGGAGTTTTAATGTTCTGTGGGAGTTGGAGTGGGGAGCTGATGAAAGTAGTTCATTTAGGTAAATATTTAACTTTTCTGAATCTGAACTGGGTTGTAGAATGGGGCAGAGAAAAGGGCGTATCAGCTTCCCTTTATGCAATTGGTTGCAACATTCCTGTAAGATGTATAGTGTTCCTCCCCCACTCCTGAACGGTAGCTACACTCAAACCCAAAGCATACTATAAGAGTGTGTGCATGTGTGTTTGTAGACCTGCAGTGCAACTTTATGATCTGAAAACACTATAATTTTGGCAAAAGGTTTCATTTTTTGGAGACTTAGAAGACTCTCACTGTTTTTTTCTTCTGTTAAAAGCCTTGAGGCATACAGTTTTGCTGACAAACAGTTCTGTACTAGATCTGTTTTGCTCTAGGCACGTTTTTAGGACCGATGTGTGTGCCCTTTCAAAAGTGTGAGCTTTAACTGTTGAGAACCCCCCCCCCCAAAAAATAAAACAACAGGATAATGGCAGCACCATAACTGTTACATAAGGGCAAATATTTTAAATTGGCTGTAAAAGCATGTTAATGTGGTACCTTTTTAGAATCATTAGCTCAAAATACAAGTATATCTTTGTGACTGTTCTGCTGACTTGTTAATACATCTTTTCCATCATAGGTCATACCCCAAGCCGACGCTCCAGTTGCTGCCCCTGTTGAGACTGAGGTAAGAACAGACCTGCATTTCATTTTCTCTCACACACACAAGCACGTACGCGGCACCTATATGAAGCATGATACAGAACAGTCATTGAGTACAGAAAAGGCAACTGCTGTGGCCTTTAAGGTAAAACATTTCCGTATACGTGGCTGTTTTGCACATATGTAACACCAAAACAGCAAAAGACGCCATACATCAATTCAGAGTAACTCATAGTTTCCACTCATGTTTTATAAGTTTCTAGCAGCAGTGACTGCCCAAGAGACGCCCCTTTATCGTGTTACTTAAGCTTCACACCTTATAAACACGCATTCCCTCAGGTCTAACTCTGTATAAAGCGCAGTACTCTGATCACAATCTGGCTCACCTACTCCCACTGTTTTCTAGGGGAAAAGAATTGCCCATACAGTACATGCTGGAATTGTTGAGATGCAATTAGGCCAACATTCCTCAAAAACACAGTTAGTACAATCAGTTAGATTTGTCCGTTGTATGATTACTTTAGGCCGTGCAGTTTGCTGATAAGTCTGTTTAAGCTATTGTCTTGTTGCCATTCTAATCATCTGTCCATCCATCTAGTGATCTATTTATCTATGTGTGTTTTTACTTCTCATTCCCCAGATTCAGACAGAGGAGACTATAACTGTATTCACAGAGACTAAACAGGTTTGACTGATCTTCTGTATGACAGCGAGGCTGGACATTAATGTTGTATCATTATAAAGTGTTATATGCCCACTTGTTCCTCTGTTGCATCATGTTGCATGGTTTCTTAATGTGTGCCGTGTTGGTTTTGCATGTGCAGACGCATGATGTCTGCGAGCCAGAAACTGAAGTGAAGGCTGAGGCCTTGGCAGAGGAAGAAGCAGTCGTCGAGTCAGAGGTGGAAGTGGCCGTCACAGACGATATCACCGCACCAGAGCCTATAGCCAAAGCCGCTGAAGAACCAGTGGTAGAAGCGCTTACAATTGACCAAGTCTGTGCTGAAGCAGAACCCGCTGCCAAGGAGGTGGTTACAGAAACAGTGGTAGAATCAGTAAAGGAGGTCATTGCAGAGAAAACTGAGCCAGATCAGGTGACTGAAGCTGTTGTCAGTCTTGTAGTCCAAGCTGAGGGTGAAGATGTTGAAGCTGAAATAGAAGTATTGGCGGAAGAAGATGCGCCTGGAATCCCTGCTGAGCCTGTTACATTCACAGAGGTGCCACGTTGATAAGAAAATACCTTTCTCTCTCTTTTTTCCTCTGCTTCCATTAACACCAAATTATACAGAAGTGCATTTTTGACTTTTATGCAGTGTTTCCACTTTTATTTTGACATTGTGTTTTCCTTGAGTGCAGCATGTGCGTTGAACAGTTGTGGTTTTTGTGGAAGTTCCCCATTATTGATTGTCTTAGTGTTGCTGTAAATGAATATTAAACCAAAGATTTACATTTATTTTTGTATTCAAAAGTAGAACTTCCTCTTTGGCTACATCTGTTTTCTGACATGGTTCTTCATTTACATAACTTCTTTTAAAATGTTACTTAGCGGCAAACCCTAATGACATATTATTTTGTACACACTAGGATGCTACTGTCCAATCTATGGAAATTCCAGTGGTGGGTGTATGTTCTTTTACCCCATAAAGACATGGGGTACATTACATGATTTATGCATTAGCTTCCATAGAGGGGCTCCCGCTAGAAACTTTGTTTGGCAGATCTTGAGTAACAACATTTTTTGTATAAATAGTAACAGTTGTAATCCTACTCTACATTGATAATACAAAAGTAGAAATTTGACTTTGGCCATATTGCGATGTGTTGTACTGACTATTGACCTGGTAGTATCCGTTGTCCCACCAGGTGCCAGAGACCGTCCCTGAAGCTCCAGTAGAAGAGGCTAAAGGGCCCGTAACTGAAGTCCAAGAGGTAAAACTGTAACTCTGAAGCAGTTGAATTTGAGACTGCATTCTACAAAAACAGATCCCCCCCAAAATCAGAAGTTATGCTGTCAATGCATCAGTAAGCTGTATCATTTCACTATTAGGATATTTCTGTCCATATTTGATTTGATACACAATTCAACGTCCCTCTCTGAATATGCGATGTGCATTGATAAAAAGCTTCAGTTGACATGTTCTCCCGGGACGCTTACTAATTAATTTCCCTCATCAAAATCTCATCTTGTTACCTTTTTTCTCCAGACATCTGAAACCCAGGTCGTGGCTGACCGCATGGTTGATGACTTTGTTGTCACAGAATCTGTCTCAGCAGTGGAGGTTGCCATTGCCGAGTCTGCTGCTCTCCAGCCGGTAAGAACTGCACAATGAGAAATCCATCATCAGACACTGCCAGTGTCTCTATTATTAAGCAACAAAGACAATTGGCATTTCTTTGGCATCCTGCCTCTGTGGGAAAAATAGTTCCAGTTAAAACAGCCAATCTGACCTGAGTGGCGGTGACTCATTCAGTGTAATGTTTGTCATTTCATTTTGAACTAAGTCTGACGCAAATGTTGCTTTAGACCTTTAGATTCAAAGACCAAGAACATGTTTTTGCCATAATCTTTGCATATAATTCCATTTGTGCAAATGCTACACTCAGTTTTTTTTTTTACTATATGCTATATTTAGGAAATTGTGGAAGTAAGTGACACCTTCAACACCCTATCAGAATCAATGGATGTGACGCCTGCCCCCGCCCCTGCAGAGGAAATGATCATTGTGAGTCACTGTCTGGCTTTAATTGCTGTATACATACATTTAGTATGTAACAGACATTAGGGGTGCACGATTCAAAAAAAATGTCAAGATTCAAGATTTATTTTTAGGCTCAAGATTTGATTAAAAATCGATATTCAATTCATAAAAATAATTGATTTCTGGAATCCTCTGAATCGATTTTGAATCTGTAGAGCTTGAATCACAATGATTTTTCTTGCACACCCCTAACAGACATGGCATTAAAACATATATAGTATCAAACCCCCATATGAAAATATTATGCAAATTGTCCTGTGTTACTTCCCTCATTTATTTGGCTTATTCAAAAAGCATACATGGCTTTTTTCCCTCTGGGGTTCTAGTGACTTCTAACAGGCTCTCTTCCTTCTTTCCTTTACAGAACACCACTGCTGAGCAGACATGTGTGGATGTGCTGTCAGAAGAGCCAAAGCCAGAAACCTGTGACATGCCGTGTCAGATTCAGCTCGCTGTGGAGTCTACGCAGCTCAGCTCAATGGTAAGAAGCAATGCTGAAATGTTTCCAGTGTTTGTTATTAATGTTGTGAATTCATTGTGCACTCACCAGATGTCTTGTTTTTCGGCTCAGGAAATGTCAGTGGAGCCATCAGTGAATGGACACATTGTTCCAGAGGTTTCCATTGAGGGCTAGATACACATCTCACAGCTTGGAAGACCTTTTTTTCTTTTTGTAAGTTTAATACAATATTGAATCAGTCCTTTTTCAGAAAGATTGGATCTCATTTCTCAGTTGTTGTTTTTTCACTTAAACTGACTGTTTAAATGGCCCAGTTTACACCACTTCCAGCAGCCACTAACTAGACCCCTGTCTTCTTCTTTGTGTCTTTTAGATTCCCCTTTGGCGATATGGAGGACTCAGTGACCTTGTTTACTTTAAAAGGGCTTACGCCAGGAAATTGAAGGGACATCCACTCTTTGAAGTGCCTTTCTGGGCCTGGTTCCTGTCAAAACACCAAACCAGATGCCAATATGCCAAAACCTGCTAAATTCAAGGCGGCAGAACAGACCATTGTCATAAATGTGCACAATTGAAAGATGGAGATTCCAAAAACAAGATAAATGGCAGTGCCTGATTTTCTTTTAATTTTATTTTCAGCATGTTCATCTCTCTAACACATCTGCTTCCATACTGCGTACACTTAATGCATGTGAAAACTGTAGCATCGATGAATGTTGATAGAGTTTGTACTTGGGCCTATGTTCATATGGGTGGGAGAGACAACTTGTTCTGTTGTTTTTTTTGTTACACATTTCAAAGGCTTTTTTATCCTTAAAGACAACACATCTACAAAGGTCTCCCTCCATTTCGATCTCCTTCTCTGTATTCCAGTTCTCCCTTCTGCCTCAACTAAGTGCCAAAGCTGTTAGTGGGATCCTAAAACAAATCCTAAAGCTAAAGGTTTAGGTTTTATGGCCACTGGAAAAGGACAGAGTCTGAGGGGATGAGGGGTAATTCTTTCACTTTTTTTTTTTTTTTTTTTGTATTATTGATTTTGTATTGACCATATGATGTGCTACAGTTTTGTGTTCAAATTCTGTGAAGGAGGGAAAAACATAATGTGATCTGGTGATAAGGATCACTCGTGAGCTGATTTTGAAATAAAGCTGTATCTCCTCATGATGCAGGAGTACTTGTTTTACTTTCTATACTCTATTTCACTTACTTACACTCTGAAATGCAGTGTGGCTAAATAGAAACTTAAATATATAAAATTGGTGTATTGTTCATTTTCCAGGTCAGTTCGGTACCTGCAATAACAAAATCTGTTTATAGCTTTTAAAGATACAACCTCTGTAGAAAACTGTATTGTGTTGCATAACAACTGCAATAGTTTTCTGGCCCATGTGAAATGAAAAATAAAACACAATTTTGATCACTAACATTTGTAGCTAAAGGGGCCAGAGAATAAAATGGTCTCTGAGGTAATATGGGTTACAAAATAAACCCCACAAAAAGCATAACATACAAGCTTTGGCCATACCAAAGTCTTGAGTTATTAAAAAAAAATAAATGTCAAGTGCGATACCTTTACGTTAAAATTACATGATTGCGATATCAGAAGATCACAACAATCACTGGATCACACAAAGTAATGCATTTGTGCCTCAATCTATAGCTAACTAAACCATTAAAGGCACGATTGGTAACCATTCCAATATATAACATTTTCAGAAATTGTTTGAAAAGGTCCTCACACCTGACAGAACTAAAAAATGTATGGGCTCTAAAAAAGGAGCAAAAAAGATCGGTCATCTGTAGCTGCTGTACTCCTGTAAAACATGCCCATCAATCACTGCCTCGCTTGGAAAGAACCAATGAAACGTCTCCTTGCTCTGCTGCATGTAGCCCTCCTCTACCCGCCCGTCTGTGTAAAAGCCTGAGCTCAATGCGTGTCGCGATTTTACTCTTTACTTCGTAGACTCACTATATTCCAGACACTTTTGCCGCAATAGGTACAGTAAAAGTCCCATAAGATATCAACGCATGGAAAAATAAACCTTATTAGTTTAACTGTCTCTGGGGGCCGGTCTTACATACAATTTAATGTTTGATTGACACATTTTTGGCAAATCATTTAAAAGAAATATACTGTTAAAGAAATGTACTGTGGGGCCATGTGTCTAGAATACCATGAGCCTACGTGCTACACCTCCAACATTAGTGGTACTTGGTCTGGCACTTTTTAAACAGAATCAATATTTAATGAGTAGTTCATAATTAAAATAAGAAATACTTACTGATCACAAACAATGTTTGGAGACCATTGAAAAAGTAGCATGTTTCAGATAAGACAGAGTTACTTAGTTATGTTTTACATACATTCTTATGACAATCTTTGTCAAATCTATTATATAAACCACTGTGAATCTTCTAAATAAAGAAAAAAAACTCCACCAAAATATTTGCCTCAAAATCAAAAGGTTCTTTTAATTATTTGCTTTTGCATTGAAATTTACATTCATATTAGTATAATGTAATTTGGTACAGTAAACACTGCCGGTGTGTGGTTCTGCTATTTCTTCTCTTTATGCTATGATACTGTCAAAGAGAATTGAATTTCAAGAATCAGCCCATTTTTTTTTTTCTTACTTAGGATTATTGGCCCCTCATGTTGGAATTTTAACAAAATACAAAACAGGAGCAGGAGGAAAGAAGAAAACCAAAACATAACGACAAAAAGAAAAAGACTGAACCGACAAATGAACACATAACGCTTAACAACACAGAGGATATGTAAAAAACACATTCATATTAATAATGAATGCTTTGGAATGAAAACGGCAGCAAAGAGGCTCACTGTGATCAACCAACAACTGCCCACATTTGCAGTCAGCACATTCCACTTATATATTATCTGAAATGTTCACTTGTGTCATCATCAATATACATGAATAGTTGTCATTACAACCCCCAAACCCTCACAACAATAATAAATAAGAAAACAATTGATTTGATTGGTCCATGAGGTAAAACGTAAAATAAAGCGGGGGAAGGAAGCAAGCTAAAGCTGAAAAGATTTCTTTTTAGAAAAGACAAACATCTACAAAACCAAAAGTGTGGGAGAGGCTGAAAAAAAGATTGTGATTGCAGACAAGAAAGCATGATGTCCAACAAGGTGTCATTATCTTCCACCAGAAAGAAACACACATGCATACTGAGTAACACACACACACGCATGCAGGGTTGCACACACACACTGTCTCACACAAACACACACTGTCTCACACGCGCGGTCTCACGCAGTCTCACACACTAACACACACATGGACACACACATGGTCTCTCACACACTAACACACACACAGTCACACACACGGACACACACATGGTCTCTCTCTCACACACACACACACGGACACACACATGGTCTCTCTCTCACACACACACAGTCACACACACGGACAC
>NC_048411.1:21793525-21810053 GCF_013103735.1 Etheostoma cragini
TTTTCCGGGCTGTAATCGTAACCAAGTCACTTGATGGATGATACCATGTTAATATTTACACTGAAGTGATGATTAACTGACAACAGCTCAGAATGAACCCCCAAGAAATACAAGAAAGCGTAAAAACCAAGAGCAACCAGATTAAATCTCAAGATTCTCTTTTCACTCCTTCACTTTTTGATCTCCTCCTATTCACGGACAAAAAAAATGTCCAATGACCTAGGCGCTGGAGGTGGGTGGGGCTTACAGAGACAAAGAGAGGGGTTAAGAATGACAGTGATGATGGAGATGCTCAAATGCATTGAGCCGTGTAAGTGCTGGGAAGGCAAGTCGTCTGTCACTCAGCGTTATCAGGCAGGTAGACTCTTCTCCGTTTCTGCTACAAGAAAAATAGCACTTCAATGAAAGAGCCTCCGCCTGTTAGGACTACCCTGGTTTTAATCAAACACACAAACCTCCTGTTTGAAAGTTTGGTGTGGGAGAGCATGCAGTTACCTACACAGTATAGCCTGAGTGGGTGGGGTTAAAAGAGCACTTCAAAAACAACACGACTGCCCGCTTAGGTTTATATGGGGCTCCAAAACAAGTTCAGCTCCTCTGTCAGAAGTTTAGGATGTAGGTTTTAACATCTATCTGAGGAGTGTGTGTGTGTGTGTGTGTGTGTGTGTGTAGCAGTAACTGTAATGGTAAAAGCAGCACTAGTAGTGTTCAGCAGGCAAAAGTCTTGTCTTTCTGGAGAGAAAACGGCTTAACAGCAAACCCAACCAACTGTTGACCCCAAAAGATGCAGCAGGAACACTTCAAAAGTATCAATGGGTACTATCAACAGATCTATCTTGTTTCAAAAATCAAGGGGGAGACTTTAATCCTGCATCTGCATTGGTGACAGGATAACACTTTTTTTATTTTGTCCATTGGTGGCTGTGGCTGGTTTTGTTCCAAGATTCATCAGCAACATTCACTTTTTTTCTGAGGCAACAAAGCTTAAAGACAACACTTTCACGTCAGCTGGCATGCTGAAAAATGTGCAGCCATGTTTTTTTTGTGTGCGGACCAATCAGCGAAAGGACGGGTTGTTTTCAAAGGTGCCAGGCACAAATGACAAACTTACCAGCCAGCCTTACCAGCTAACATGTACGAGCATTTTATTAGTGTGGGGTAATTCAATCTTTTATCTGAATACCACCTTCATGATAATCAGATTGGTCGTTTTAAAAGTCTTTGGATCTTCGGATTTTCTTTTCTATTTCGTCTTCTTCATGTGATTGTCACCCATTCTTCCCTCCAGATGTTTGCAGCACCACTCAGGCGGGCGTGCAGGTAGGCAGTGAGTTTAAGAACTATCACAATGTTTCTTTTACTGGCTGTTGAACCAGTGACGACATTTTCCATACAGGGCCGACACGAGGAAAAAAAAGGTATTTTTCCTTGACTGTAGAAACAGAAGAAAGTAAAGAAGGTAGAAGGGAGTGAAGGGAATGGTAGAGAGACACCTCTCAGAGGCTCTGCGCCCGCTAAGGCCCAATGTGAGCTCAGTCCTGTCCAATCTGGCCCAGTCTAAACCTTGTTAGGCCAAATCCAGCTAGTCCTGTCTGGTCTGGTCTGGTCTGGTCTAGCTGGGATCCAGGGCTTTAGAAGAGTGCTTTGGATCCCTGGTTCTCAAACTCTGACCAGGCGTCGTTTAATTCAATGAAGATCATCTTAGCATAATGTTCATATGGCTGGCCAGTTGTCTGCGGGGGGGCATACATGAGTAAGATGAGATTTGAAATATTTAAATAATGCTGGAAAGCCTTGTCATTGTGTTGTTAGATACAGGCATGTTATACTGTACCTTATCTGGATGGACAATCAGGACAGCCTTCCTGTAGTACTTCTTCACCTGGTCAGGCGTCACCAAGTCAGCCATGCCCACAGGCCTCCAGCGGGTTTCACCCTCCCACAGCACAGTGTTTAGAGTTGACAGCAGCGCTCGGATGTTTCGCTCCTTTCCCTCAATCCAGTCCAAGATCTGCAGCATGGCAATGAAAAAATACATCGTTAGCATGAAAAAGGCACACTGATCAGCACATGGAGGCTATTTGAGAGGAAAAGCTCTATGCATCCCATGCCAAAGGGGCCCAGCAGCGGTCAGTGGGGGTATTGCCAGACAGGCAAGCACTGCTCTTTCACTTCTTTCAACCTGATTTATCCCGCTAATCCAAATTTGGAAACGGGGACCCTCCGGTTACAAACAAATGCATCATATTGGGATTTCATGAATTGAAGAATTTGTTCAAAAACAGATGTTTTTCATTGTATTAAATGTCCTTTGCATATGTATTTAGTTACCTGTAATTTAAGTGGATCAATTTCTTTTGTGAGCTCCTGTCTCCTCATTTCAGCAATGGTCCTTGGTCCCTTTCTATCAGGCCTAGAGGCAAAACCCTGAGTTGACAGCAGGTCCTCAAAATCATCCTCTTTTACCTTTGGCTTGGGGCCTGCGTTACAACACAGTACAGAGAAACGAAGGTCCGACATGGAAATTGCAATCAGATTTGGTCATACAAATTCTTAATTCTTAATGGAAAACATTGGCTCAATTCCCAAGAAGAATTTACGCCAATAGAGAACAGAGAACTAACAAAATTCTGTGCATATATTACACATTTCTGGTAACTTTTTCATTTTCAACACCATTTTAAGTAGCTTATTACTAATTACATCTATTTGTTTCTATAAGCTGAGAAAAAAAACTATTTGGGTGAACTATGGAAGATAACATGGAACATAAAAATGATCCCTAACTCCTAAATCCAAATCCTTTCACCTCTTCTTTAGTGTTGCTTACCGAATCCAGGTCCACGAACTCCTCTGTCCTCTCTCCCACCAATGACACTTGCAAAGTTGAGGTTGTAGTTGGGTTTGGTGGACTGTGTGCCTGCAGGCTGAGAGGCTGAGGTTGCTTTGGAACCAGGTCCTGATCCAGACATCCAAGGTTTATTCTGGGCTGAGGTGGGTCTTCCAGACTGCCAGGGCTGGGCTTGAGCCTTAGCAGAAGAGGAAGTGGAGGAGGAAGGAGCCTTTGCACTCAAAGCAGGCCCGGAATGATTACTGCTGGAGGAAACTGCAAGAAAGGTAAGGGAGAAAAGTTAGTTACTTGAAATTAATTATTAATTCATTAAGTTTATACATTCACAAGTGAACATGTTCCCTTTTTGGACCACTGATCACAGTCAGTGCAGTATCACTGTTAGAGAATAGGATATCTGACCAAGCCTCTTACCTGGTAAATTGGAGCCCAGGTTTCCTAGGTCAGCAAAAGGATCAAAACTCTGAGACTTGGCCTTTGACATAGATGCCCCACCAGAAGCTACAGACACAGCATTCATATGTGAGTTTGATTTTTCTTTGGTTTTATAACTTTCAAGATAGTCTACACAAATTCATGGTGCTCTGTTCATTTTTAGTCAGCCACAAACCGGATTATTCCGTCACCCACCTGTGTTGGTATATTTGGGTTTGCTGGTGGTGCCGCTCATGCTAGTGGTGGTGCTAGCTGCCCAGCTGTCCCACCCACCCAGCAGGTCTGGTTGGCTGGCTGATGATGTCATTTTAGGGGCATCATTCACTGGTTTATCTGTTAAGATATTACCGATTCAGTTAATTTTGCATGTTGTCATACATCACTGCTTGCAGCAAATGCCAAAAGGGAAGACATGTGACACCCACATAAGTGTTTGTAGAAAACACGAATATGGTTTGTCCACCAGAGAAGATTTTAAGATACTGTAGGAAAATTTGTTGATGCGCAGTCAAAGTAAAATGTGCATGATCAAACATAATATCTTCTCAAAGTAGTAGAATATACTGACTGATCTAATGAGGCAGCAGACGAATATTTGAGACATAACGCTGGGTGAGGTCACAGTAGATAATGTACTTACTAAGGTTGAAGAGGCTTGTGTTTGAAGCAGGAGTGGGGTTATTGTGAGTTGAACTTTCAGAGCCCAACAAGACTCCAAAAAGGTCTGGCCCAGAGGCCTGCAGAGAAGAACCCACAGTGGGGCCAACACCAGAGCCAGACACCATCCCAAACGGATCGAACAGGTCGTCCATGGCTGAAGTAAGAGAGGAAACCATACATAAAGGACAACTGGAAAGTTTTTTACAACAATGCAGTTAGCACGTATTGAGACACAGCCCTTACATTTTGAGTCTGTTGTGCCCCCCCCAGCAGGCCCATTGAAGAACAAGTCTTCCTGCACTCCTCCTGTCTGACCAGCAGGGGGTGCAAACAGGTCGTTGAGGAGGTCGCTGTTGCTGGATGCAGCTTTCATTCCGCTCTGGACTCCTTGACGTGGAGCAGAGGACGAGGACATGGAAGGGTCAGCGTTCAACCCTAAGAGGTCTGCTGTGTCATCGACAGGAGATTCCTGGGCTGCAGGGAGGGGGGTCTGAGGGGAGACGCAAAGAAATTAGTGAAGTTGTGGAGGAAGAAAATATAGCTCTTTGTCTCTGCTTCATAACTCTTTCAAGGTACAAGATAAAGTAAGTCATACTGTTTATTTATATATACACACAAACAGACACACACACAGAGACAAAGAGAGAGAGAGAGAGAGAGAGAGAGAGAGAGAGAGATAATGATATACCAGCCACCCAAGACTTTCCTTACCTGGAAGTCTGCATCAAACAGTGGTTCGCTGGGGTCACGTGACAGCGGCTCCCCACCCGGGGCAGAATATGAGTATGACTCTTCATCTGATTGATCACTCAGGTCCTCTTGGTCATTCATGGATCCCCCTCCTTGACAGTCTGAGGCATCCTGAGTGCCACTCACATCTACACATATAAGAAGCTGGTCAGTGGAAGAGATTTTGCCAAATTTCAAAAGCCAAACTATAATGACAAGAACATTACCTTCCCAATCCAGTGTCTGGAAGAAGTTGTTGGCGTTGCTATCGGTGCTCACAGGAGATTCCAGTTCGGCTGCATTAGAGGCTTCTGGGGTCAGAGCCGGCTGGGGCGACTCTGAGTCATAAAATGCTGAGGAACCTGGCTGACGAGGCAGCTCAGGCTTACCTGTAGGGATTAAGGTATATTATTTAGTTTTATTATTATATATATATATATATACACTTTATATATACTATTATTTAGTTCCCATGTAGAACTGAATTGGAAAAGAAGTGTAAAAAAGCATGCTTCCAATGGGCTTGAGGGCAGAAAAAAGAAAGACGAGTGATATACCAGTGAACTGAGAAACATATGTATGGAGACACGCAGCAAACCAAACCAAACTCTTAGGCTCTGAGAATGGCTTTCTTAAAGCAATGCCACCTACCAAATTTGCTGAGGATTTCCTGTTGTTCATCTCGAGAGGAAAAAAGGATTTTGGGATTAAGGCCCTTGGTTTGGAACCCCTCCCAAGGAGGGGTCTTGGCGCTGGGTCTGTCTCTGGATTCCACCTCGACATCCAAGTTGACCTGGAACAAGTCTGGGTACTTCTCCTGGATGTCACAGGCATCCAAGTCATACCTGAGAGAAGAACAGATAGATGGGAAACAGGAAGTTATAGAGAAACCGCATTTCAAGAGTTGATTAGAAAATAATAAATCTATTGGTGATCTTGTTTAGTCCAAAGTATTGCATATCGTAAAATTGTGAACATACTTAGCAAACTTGACAGTGGTCGCATTTCTGGGGACAAAGCCTGTGTGGAACTGGATCTGAAACATCTTCATGGAGGCCATCTGAAACACAACATGATCTGGTTTCTGTACAGAATGTGCTAACAACTGATCCATGTTGCACTTAAGCTTGTCGGTGTGTGTACTGTACCTTGGCCTGTAGACGCCCTCCCAGTGTAGATCTTGCATGGTAGATCACCACCAGTACATCTCCTTGGACTGTCACATTGAGGGGAATCTCCGCTCTCCCATCCTCCATCTTAAAATCCCTGGAAAGAGCAAAAGAGTAAGAGACAGAATGAATAAATGTTACTCTTATTATGTAGATAAAGCTGAAATGCATTCTTGTGTGTATAAACTTACCTCATCTTGTCATACTCCTGTGATGTGCTGAGGACTCTCTCGTCTCCAACATAAACTTCGCAAAATGGTCTGCAACCATTACGCTGCTTGTTAAACAGCGGCATGGGTGTCATGACGATAGAGCGAATTATTATGGGCTTGCAGTGGGGAACGATGGGCTCTTCTGCCATCATGTCACACATATACTCTATATACCTGCAACAATCCAAAACTAAATGAGGATCTTGTATTCTAAGCTTTTGTTAAAGAAATATGTTGGTGTAAGAGGAGGTAAAAGCTTGAATTCTAGTGACTATGACAAAACACCAAAGTGTGTTTTCATACCTCTTGTGTGAAGGTGCGATACCAGGCGGGCAGCGTTTCATTGAAAACATGTAGACAGCCGCCTCAGCTGTGGTGAAAAGGCGACAGAAACATAGGAAGGAGCAAACTGCCACCGCGGATACTGCCCTGCCATCCTACAGAGACAAAAGGTAAGGTTAACAATTAAAGGTTCTGCTGGTGTTGTCATCCTCCTTATTTTTCTCCTTATCATCTACTTATGTCCTGGCCTTGATTTCCTTCTACTCCCTCTCCCTGTCTGATCATGCATGAAGGACTAATGGTACGCGCCCATATAGATGATTTAGTGGGCTCGCCACTAGCAGTTATCAGTTTCTCTTCAATGACAAGTGACAAGCAAAGAAAACAGGCTAGATCCTTCTACAAGACCAATGGCAGCACCTGATTGAGTGAACACCTCACACGGGGGTGTCTGCTCCCTGATTTCAAAACAGACCAAATGCTCATTTGGAAAGCGTTCTCGTATTTTTACTGACTTAGTTTACCAAAATGTTTCTGATAACATTTTATGCGAGAAATAGGCTACAGATCCTCAAAGGTTAGCTCAAAAGATTTTTGTGAGTTTCTGTAAGGCGGCGAGTCAAGCTGGATGCTCCTCTTTTGCATAAAGTAGCCTGGATTCAACTTTGTGCAAATTCCCAAAGTCCCAGCAACACTTCCAGAATGCAATGCATGGCTGCTCACATAGACAACGACTGGGACGCAGGGAAATTATGCTTACAATGGACACGTACCATTAGTCATGAGTCATCTAGTAAGTGGCAAGAGGTTACTTACCAGACAGTGTACTATACAGATGTTCCTCTGGTCTTGTTTGAGCCATAGATGCATGTTCTTACACACACTGTAGAGACTGCGGAGGTTGGGGGCTCGGCGCACTTGCCAGTTACACTCTGAAACCTACACATACAAACAGACACACACCTGAATACAACAGGAATCTTATAAAGCTGCACACAAGTGAAGGATAACCCTACTCTCACAAAAGCATATACTGTGGCAATATTACACGTATGTAATGTACGTAACGCTATGTGTAAACAAACTATCCACTCACGGCAATGACGCACCAATATTGAGACAGGGACATTTAGTAATGTCACACCTTCACAAGCATCCACCCACCAAAAAGGTAGAGACACACAGACACACAGACACACCCTGTTGTGGAATCGAGAGGGCCTGTATGATCGTTTGGAGAGGTTGTAGACAGCATAGTGGCCAGCATGACGTGAATCTAGAAACAGACGGACGTCCTCAATGTTGTTCTTTATTGCTGACTCCACCCCCTCTGCTGGGAAGGACATGACTGCACACACAAATGCAGACAAATATAACTATTACTTCGAAAGGTTTATTATATAGTAGCTAAGATATGTCAAATCACTTTCACTTAAGACATGTTTAAATAGAATTATCTCTGGTTTATATAATGTAACATGGAGCCAGAATTGACAAAATGATGCAGTAACAGCAAGTTGAAACACTGCATTAGTATGTAGCCTACCTGCTATTCTGGAGGTGATGTATGAAATATCTAGGTCCCCTTTGGCATAGCTGTAAGAGAAATTACAAGTGCACTTATGAAAGACGTAGATATACAACACAGTAGGTAGGAAAACACAAATTATTACAAGCAACAAAAAAAAAAAAAAAAAAGTTTGACTAATGTCTGGGAGACTGCACAAATTTAGCTAAAAACAAACAGCTCGGTAATGCAGACTGGTTAAAAACCAGATAGCTTTGTATTATAATACACACACAAATAGGATTCTGCATTCTAAACCACCATGTTGCAGGATGGAAATGTTACCAATTGTGGCAGTTTAATGAAGGCTATCCCACAATCATGCAAATTAGAATAACACAGTTTATCTTTCCTTTGTCTTAAATGTAGCCCACGCATCTGGTAGATGCTCGTTGTTGTATAGGAATACGCTCAGGAGGATCACTACTGCCAAAGTGCCAATAGCTTGTTGGTGTTAGGTATGCAAAACAATGTAATATGATTCCCACTGAATATTAAAATTGAGTATGCACAAACAAACTGTAGGCCAAGCAGAGAAATTAATCTATTTATGCTGATGACAATTCTTTTTTTTTCTGTATGGTGTCAGGACAAACATGTGAGACTGGTTAAGACACAGATATTACTGAAAGGGTGATTTAGTAAGTGGTGGAGTCATATTAAAACTATTTAACAACCATTCACTCATTCAATCAAGTAGTAATTTATAAAGAGTGATTCCAAACCAGAAGTACTGTACATCTGAAGTTGCGTTTGGGTGCATGGAAGCTTTTTTGCTCAACTGATTTGAAAACATAAATAAATAAAAATGACGCTCTAATAACAAAAAAAATAAAAAATGATCCACATTGATTCAACTTTAACACATGAAGGACAAGTTGCAAGTGCATGTCAAGGAAGCCAGAGACCAGAGACATTCAAAGTGATGAATGAATGGTTGAAATAGATAACTGAAAGAAATGGATAAACAGTTACAGTTAAAAGTTTGCTTAAAGTAATAGATACATGATGAGGTCTGAAACTGTCATCGTAGCTGCATGTCCACTGTGAGAGACATAATCAAAAAAAAAATCCAGAAATCACAATGTATGATTTTTTAACTAATTATTTGTATGATACATATGCAAATAAGTATTTGAACACCTGAGAAAATCACCGTTCCATTCACAGACAATATGTTTCACTTGTTTTGTACTCGTTAGACATCTGGTCCTTCCATTCACTCTTTAAATGATGCTCATCTGTGCATTCACATCCCACTCTGCATTCAGTCGTTTGAATTAATGAATGTGTGATGTTAGGATCAGCAAGCTATGATGGCGGACACGGCACAGCAATAGGCTTAGTAGGGTCTTCTTTCTCAAAATCAAACACAAACTACAGGAGCACACAGAGCAACGCATGAGTTGACGGACTCCACTGACCCATATTTACCTTGGGTTGCTAGGTGATGGACACATAGTAGGACCATGAGGGATTGGGACAGAGGAAAGAAACAACAAAAAATAAACAAAACAAACAAACAAATGAAACAAATCGATGATAGAATAACCAAATGTAAACCTCAAACTTTAACAAAATATGGAAAGAGTGGCTATTAAAGGAACATTTTGCCTTTAGTCACAACAGCCAGTCTTTAAAATCGTCTCTGACTGCTGAAACCAAGTGCGGAAGACTAGATTACTCCCATTATCCACTGACTTATTCTCATACAAGTGGTTGGTAAAATAACTAAAAATTTAGATAAAATTAGTTTTTTCTTTTTTTTCTGGGAGGTTCACAATTGCAAAGTCTATTAGAGAGCCAGGCAGTACAGTGTTCCTTTTAAAAAGGTAAATTGGGGGAAGGGTAGGTATAAGTATGAAGGCTTACATGGTCAATGTGTAGGTGTACAATCATCTACATTTACTTCAGGTTGATGCAACTACCACGAACAATGACTGATAATTGATTTTTAAAATGTTTTAACGTTATGACATTTGGTGGATGCCAATAAAAGAAATTCCAGACCATAATTGTATACCAGTAGACTAGATTTAAATTTAAATAGTCACATGACTTTTTACCCTATCATCATATCACAATAAATGTTTATCAAAACATAAACAATGGTGAAATTATCTGAGTTCAATAAGTAACCCGTTTGTATGTATGAAGTGACAGTAGCCGGTGTAAAAAAGGAAAAAGTTTAACTGAATGTTTAGTCCTCTCCAGGAAAACAAACATAATGTGAATCATGAGATTAGTTCAGCAGTACATGTCCATGTTATGCCAAGTGAAGAAAACAACTGTCAGGTTAAATAAATAAAGCACAATGCATGCAAACTGATCTGTAATGGCAATAAAGATAAACTAAAAAGTAATCAAATATAAATAAATACAACAATAACGATATTGTAAAAAGTAACCATGTTTGAGCACCTTACCTGGCTACTGATTGGATGACCTTAGAGGAAGTGTCCTTTATGTTGGTGAGGAAGCGCTCCGTTCCTCCCCTTAAGATATCCAAGAGGCCACTACCTGACTGATCAGGATCGTATATGCCTATAGGTATTGTGCAAAAACAGAGAGAATGCTAAATATGATCGACCAAGACAAGGAGACAGTATAACCCACAATGACAGCAGAGACATTCATGCAATCCTTGCATAAAACTGTGCAAAATGTGTAATAATTGCTTTTTCAAATTAGCATCTAATAAATGGACCACAGTGAGTTAGAAAATATCGGTTTGCAAAGCCACAAAAAATTACTTAAAAAATGACTAAAAAGAAAGGCTATTTAAAAATATACATATTCTAAATGTAGATGCGGGTAAAACGGCACATTCCCTCTGAGCTGCAATATGCATGACACTCATGCGAATAGTATTACACACACAAACACTAAACGGCATTAAGAAGTTGTTCAGCAAATAGGGTCGAAATGGACTATTTGTTTTACTTTGAGGTAAATGCATTGGATATAATCAGTTGATTTCAGCTGTGGTGAAGCTGTTAGATGTTAAGATACAACAAGTGCCATCATGTATTGCTTGGTCAGACAGTATGGACGGACAAGAGGAATGGAGCCAATGCCTTCAGAGAAACAGCAAACCTATTCATTCTTTCGACAGATAGTTGACCGGCTGAGCAGACAGTAAACAATCTGCATGTGTATAGTTGTTTGCTTGTATAGAACAGGCTATTAAAAAAATCTTGTTCTACACCTGAGAAATGAGAATGAAAGTAAGACATCTCAAAATGTTGGTGCATCTCAACCACATGTATCACAATTCTATAAATCACCATGCAAGCCTCAACATAATCTCATAACACATGTAAGGATTTGGATCTGACCTGACACTTGACACCACACCCCTACTCAAAGGAGGAGTAGACGTTTTAGTTAGGGTGGTCATAGCTGAACTAACCAGATTACTTATTACCATGTGTAACTCTCAGTTCATCTATGTGCGGGATATTGCTCTGTGTGCGAGAAAACATGTTCCTGGCTGATTAGAAATTAGGGGTTTAAAAACAACCGAACAGTTTAATGAAATTAAGTGTGTTGCTCAGCCATCCCTCAGAAACACAATGTAAAAAAGACATATTTAAGGCTGTAATACAATCTACTTATTTTGCTAGTTTGTTAGAGTGCAGCATAACAAATTGGTGGATATGCTAGGGGTCCCTTCTTGGGTAATAGTTTGTCTGTCAGCAAATCAATGAGTTGTTAAATATCCCTTTTGGAAACAGGACACTGATGGCTGGACGGACATGACATTATGGCTTTGTTTTCAGAGAGCTCTACACTTAAAGTGTGAACACTTGAAACAAAGAAAGCTATACAAAACTATCCCTAACCTGCAAATTAACTAACTAACACTGTTCCAAGGACACGTTGAGCATAATGTTCAATTGTCATTCAAACAAACCAGTACCTGCATTGTTGTGGACGTTTTGGATCTGCATGGGCGGCTGGGCTCCATTGTTGCCAAAACCTCCGTTCTGCTCCAGCAGCTGCAGACATTCATAGCCGTCATACACAGGGCGCCAACAGTAGTACGCACTCAACATTGTAACAGTTAAGTCAACAAAAAAAAGACTTAGTTGACAAAAAACTTAAAAGAAACTTGCAGCCAAGACATAAGATTTTGATGTTCACAACAGATCTTCCTTAGAAATGCAAAAAAGTTGTCATCTTGAAAAATGGAACTAATACCCCAAAAAACAAATTATGTCCCGGCAAAGAAGAAAAGTAGACCTTGCTTAAAAATGTGGTCAGAGGAAGACAAATAGGGGAATGGAAAAAGAGCATCAATCAAATTCTTAGTGTGAAGCAACAGGTATTGTCTTTGTCTCTAAATGTTAAAACTCCAGAATCCCAAAACGTTGCACTATCATATAACATTGCAAATTAAAAAAAATTATAATTTTGAGATGAGAACAGTGTCGGCACTAAGGCAGCCAGACAGATATTGCGCCTCGCTTCCCCTCCAGGATGTCTACCGGATTCCCCTTTCAGTATTTCACTTCCATCTCGGCTCCCTTCCTTCATACGTTTTCTGCTCAACCTCCTCTCTGCTCCATCTCAGTCTGCTTCTCCATATGTCTGTGCCACAAAGCACCACAGAAAGAAGGGGGAGGAGAAGAATGAGTATTATAATCTCCTTATGTCCAGCAGGGAAACCCCTTCTTAACCCTAATGAGATCAGCGATCACCAACTCTGCCTTTGCTCTGCACACATTTTCCGGCCATATCAGGATTTTGTTTGGTAAAACAATTGGTTGGGATACATAATAACTCTGTGCAATTTGTTCTGAGCAATGGCACAGAATAAGAATCTAAGTGTTTGCAGTACTAAAGCACAGGGGATATGGATTTTCCTAGAGTGGTAACAAGTTCATGATTTCCACAGAATAATAAGGAAATACTTAGTATTCATACTTGTAATGATGATAGAAATATAATTTAGGACACGTACACTGGCTCAGCTATATTATATCAGTAACGTGTGTAGTGCACACCAGAAGGTTGTTGGGAAAA
Source organism: Etheostoma cragini (assembly GCF_013103735.1). Taxonomy (NCBI): domain Eukaryota; kingdom Metazoa; phylum Chordata; class Actinopteri; order Perciformes; family Percidae; genus Etheostoma; species Etheostoma cragini. Next base: position 21,806,459 of record NC_048411.1, read on the forward strand.
AGAAGAATTACTGTAAACCTGGAGATTTTTTCCCCCCAAAATCAGCTTTTCATAGTGTTAAATCACAACTGGGGGTGCAGATTTGGTGATAAGTACCAGGATTACCAGGATTACCATGAGTACCATGAGTTAACAATCATAAGAGGCTGTAATTGCCCAGTTAGTCTAGAACAGCCAACATACAAGGCAACATGCTGTTTAATTCCAAAACAATAGCTTACATTTTAAATCTGAATATGCTGGATTAGCTACTGTGTGTGGTAGCCTTTTTATGCCACCCAAAACACTCCTGAAGTGTTGGTATCACTTCATGCTTGTTTTTTAATTTCAGTTTCACCCATTTCCTCTATGTCTCTGTCTCTTTGGACCCATTACAACCAAGCCAGCTGGGAAGAGAGGAGCCTGGGAAAGAGAATACAGACTCCTTTGAGCCTGGCACTGTGTGTGTGGGTGCACGTTGGTTGCATTCGAGACTGAGCATGTGTAACCACAGCGACAAATTGAGCGTGCGTGCATGTTAACGCACACTGCGGAAGGAGCCGCGTGGTCGGACTGTCAATAGCCTCTTCACAGGCTGGCAGACACTGAGGATGTGCCACTGTCTCAACTTGTTTACTCCAAAATGCGTTTGGTGAAAGTTGTCACCTATTCAAAACAGGTAGCTTAAGCAGAAGCCATAATTTACAGCTAGAGATAAGGATATCACCTTCAGATGCATTTCCCCCTGTCCCTTGTCTAAAAGAACAGACTAATCTATCAGCCACAGCCAATACGTTGCCCTATTTCATTACTATCTGATTGTTTTAACCTTCTCGTTGTCCTTGGGTCAAATTTAACCCATTTTCAGTTTTTTCATCCCAAAGAATGGGCCTTCGAAATAAGCTGAAAATTTCAACATTAGAAGTATCAAAAAACTTTGGAAAAAACATCAAAAAAAGTAGCCACTACATTGAAAAAGGGAAAAAAATCTCAGAAAATGAGATAACCTTTTTTCACGGTTGACGGGAAGACAACACAAGGGTTAACCTCAAGAAAGAAACAATGAGCTTTCCTTGAAGATAAGGGCTTGAAAAATACAAACAGCACCAGAACAGCAGAGCATGGTAAATGTTGTGTGCTAAAGATAACATAACTACTTGATGGTTTAAAAAGAAACACCCGATTTGGAGAAGTTTTATTGTAGTATCATGTCTTTTCTTTTACAACAGCACTGAACACACATGCACAAACCTACCTCTGTAATGGGAGACTTGGGGTTGATGTTGCGTGCTGCTGCTATCTCCTGGAGCTGGTTTACCAATTCTGTAATAGACAGACGCTCCTCTGGGTTCACCTTCAACATGGAACCTGGACCGCAGGAGGATGGGTGCAGTGGAAAAAGAAGGAAATTGAAACAATTTAAAGAGGTAGCTACTGATGAAAGGGATCACAGGAACATGGAGAAGAAGCAATCCTTGAACAAGACAAAAGCCAATCATTTGCAAAAATATGGAAATCAATGATGTATAGGATTAATTTGTACCAATTTGTCATTAAACACATGCACAGCATTCGACGTGAATGATAACGATTATAAAAATGTACTATTTTATATATTCTTTTTAAGATTGTGTTTGCAGGAACAGATTTACATCTCCATTACACATACACTTTTATTTATTTTTTATCTGTGGTGCAGTCAGAAGAGATGTGTTTTTAGCCTTCTTCTGAAGATGCGTAGGCTTTTGCCCGTCAATAGGGAGCTCATTCCACTATAAACTACTATATGAACGTTATATATTAATGTATACTTTATATGAAATATATATATATATATATATATATATATATATATATATATATATATATATATATACACGTTATAAATGATGTCAAGAGGTCCAATTCAGAACATGTTTCAGAATATAGTATAGAGAAAAATAGAGGGGACTAGAGAGATGGATGAATACATGGACAGGCAGGCAGAAACTAGCAGGTATGAGATAAAGGTACATACGTATGAGGTTGTGATACACAGTGTACTTGACATCATTCTGAGGGATAGAGTATTTTCCGTTGACAATTTGTAGCTTGGCCCCATCCTCGAAAGGGTGCTGCTTAAAACACAACAGGTAGAGGATGCATCCTAGGGCCTGCATGGGAGAGCGGAAATAATAAAAACAACAATAAACTCTTAAACCACCTTTCTTAATGATAAAGAGAAAGAAAAATCACAACAAGAAAAGACATTGAAACAAACACTGTCAGTAGATAATCTTGTGTTTGTGTCCAAACAACTAACGGAGAAAAGACTAACTAATGTCTGTTAATAACCCAACACAATAATTTAGACATTAGTTTTGTTTATTTACATTCAGTATTCCTAACATAATCACTAAACCGGCTGTTTTAATCTTTGATTATCTTGGATTAGCTGTGATAGTGGTGGACAGAATTTATTATTATTTTTTTTTTTTTTAAAGCTCTCACCCAGATGTCCTGTTTATCATTGATGGGAAAGTTGGAATAAAGATCGATCATCTCTGGCGTTCGGTACGCTGGAGTGGTGTTCCTTGTGATCTACACACAAACAGAAAAAAAGGAAAAAAAACTAAAAGCACACAAACACAGCTGATGGACACATGTGGGGTGTTGTAGTATATAAATCCAGAGCCTAGCATCCAGCTGTGGTCAGATGTTGATTAATCTTGGCTATAACTGATTCTAAGTCATCTTTTTCTCTGAGGACAAACTGTTTTATGTTAAAAGGAAACACTGTTGCGTTCCCACACTGAAAGCTTATCATGCTTTGAAACACATTTAGATATTCAAATCTAAACTAAACAGCCATCCACTTCAGATTATCCATCATAAAAAGCTCTTCCCACAAGCATTTTTTTTGTGCTACTAGCCTGAACACAGGTGCCAGATAGACCCGCAGTTTACTACATTTAGCAAAACAGGATCTCTGTGTTCTGCATACTGAGGTCATCTCTGTGAGTGTGTGTGTGTGTGTGTGTGTCCATGTGGTTATGGTATTATTATAATTAACTGTATTCATCCATGCTTCCTGGATCTCTAGCTGTTAATTCAATTAAACGTTTCTGGTTTCTGTCAAACACCATGACGCCAGTATTGTCACTGATCCATTGTAATTTCTGAATGAGTTTTTCCCGCCTTTCAATTGATGAATTGACTAATAGAGAAATTCGAAAATATTTTACATTTAATAAAAACTGTATTATATAGGAGTTTTCAATATCATTTGAAACAAGATGTTGACGTTAAGCCTCAATGTATTTCATAAGGAGGGCCATGTTGAGGTTAACCATTAACTGAGTGCTTGTGTGTGTGTGTGTGTGTGTGTGTGTGTGTGTGTGTGTGTGTGTGTGTACCTCATCCTCCACCATGGACCTCTTCTGTGCTGACCAGCTGTAGTCGGGGTAATGGGACACTGTGGTGGCGCTGCCAAAGTCACACAGCTTGATGGTGCCCTGGTTACTAATCAAGAGGTTCTCAATCTGCAACATATCAAGTAAGGCAATCTTAGAATTAAAATCCTCTACTGGTGCTGGTCCTGATGGTCTGGATATTAAGTTTATCAAACTCTCTGCTC
>NC_048411.1:21810153-21856589 GCF_013103735.1 Etheostoma cragini
ATATGCTTTGCCTATAGGACCCCCTCGAAAACGAGATGTCACATCTCAAGGGATTATTCCTAATAAAGAATTTCTACTAAGGACAGCGGGTTAGCATGTCACTCAATACACATTTAATTACCAATTAGTAGTTTATAGTTAGATCAACTGTTGGGCTTTCAATCTTATTCATATGAAATTAAATGTAGTTAAATTGAGGTGTTACATTTAATTCATTCATTCTAGGGAGCTGCATATCATGGATACTCAGTCCCTCCAGGATTTCGTGATTGCCAATCACCCTAACCCTAACTCTCATCCAACGACCAAAGAACAACATACCTTGAGGTCTCTGTGTGTGATCGGAGGTTTTTGTTTGTGCATGTGCTGCACGCCACGGCAAGTCTGGTAGAAGATTTTCAGCACAGTGTCACAGGACAGGAGAGCCCTCTGCTCTACTCGCTTTATAAAGTCCACCAGCTGACCTGAGGGAGAAGAGATAAATAAAAAATAGACAGATGAATGAAAGTCAAAGTGAAGAACAACACCTGTCCCTACACAGATGTCTTTTTTGTCTGTTGATTCTAAGTTGTACGATTCATTTGGGAAAACACGAGACACTGCAGATAAATGTCTTGTCCAAAAGTTGATCAAATAATTAAAAAAATACTTCACACACATCAAATTAAATGACTGAATAGTGTTAATACTTATTTCTCAAGGGTAAGTAAGGTTGCTCACAAAGCTGAAAAAACAACAACTATAGAATGAAAACAAAGCCTGTTTTAAACGAACAGTCAGACTGAACAGAAAGGAAGTAGAGCAGGAAGCAGAAAGGCTGCAGACGGGAAACCATTTCATCACGAGTGAGTTCAGTGACAGTTACTAGGGAATGGTTCTGACTACTCAGACTTACTGCAATTTGACTTGTCGAATGCGTGTAGTTACCTTTACACAACTCAGTGAGGATCAGGAACTCGGCCTGCCCGGTGTCCGACTCCTCTTTACTGATGGAGGCAGCAGAGCAGAACTGAACCATGTTGGGATGACCGGACAGCTTTTTCTATAGAGCAAGCTGGTCAAGGAACATACATTATAAACTAGAGCCAGACCGATTACGGATACTGATACAAATATTTGGTTATTAAAAAAAACGATATTCCTATATGTATATATTTATTTTAATACAGAAACGCGTAACAAAACATAAACAGATTTCCCTAATATTAGTTATTAGTAGTTATTTATGGGTTCTCACTAAAATATGATAATTTGCTTTCCAAACAGAGGAACAACCAAACAAGGAACATCAAAATATATTAAAGTTCTGATAAATAAAATGTATAAAAATACAACCTTAAGATGAGAAACTTAGAGTCCTTTGAACAAAATCACAATTAAAAAAAAGGGTTGCCAACAGGGAAGCTGTAGAGTGCCCTTTGGTGGACAAACTATGCAACGCCAACACTCATAACATGGTTGACCGTTATTTTATTTTTTTTAATATTCATTTATCAGAATCACTTATTTGTCATTACAAATGATTCTGATGAATGATAACAAAAATTAGTATTTTTTTAAACGGCCATTATAAATGCTGATCCCCGATAGGTCGAGAAATGCCTAATATCTGCCAATAATATCCGCCTGCTGATATATTGGTCGAGCTCTGGTATAAACACTACTGGGGTGTCAATCATCCTCTGGTAACAGAGTTGGTAGGATTTACCTGTGGCTTGTCAAATCTACCAACTACTTTGGATAAAAATCAAACTGAATAATTAAACAGTGAGTTTAATTAGTCATTGTGGCCATTGATCTCCAACGATTTAAAATCAACCTACTCTGCCTTCCACTTTGATGCATAGCCAAGTCTCAAAGGAGCAATTGTATTCACAAACTGTAATGTTGCTTTTGGGTCAAACAGTCAAAGCAGTTGGTTGGGGGATAGGAAGGATTCACCAGTGACTTTAGATTTTATTTTTCTGCCCTGTCAGCATTTAAGGTATTATACATTATGCAAATAATCAAGTTCCAAAAACACAATGTTTCAATGGTGCCAGGAACACAGGGCTTCATTTACCAACAGCCTGCGCCGCCACAATTTGCTACACAGCATGAAACAACATTTGCGCAACAGTAGAAGAGATGTCCCAGCATTTTTTAGCTAATGGCCAGAAGGTTTGGTAGCTTCCTCCGCTGACTGAGTTATCTCCTCAATAAAAACTGTAACTCCATTAAGTAAACATCTCCTTAGACATTGAAATAAGGTGGATGCTTCAGTGATTTGACATTTGACATAGATGCACAAAAGTATTTTTAAATGATCTTATTCCTCCTGGCAACAACTGAATAACAGATCTGTCAATCAAATAGATTTTCAGATTTTGAAATCTTCTGTCCTGCCCATTACTTTTTTTCAAATAAGAAACACAGCGGAGTGCTTTAGGAAAGATTCACAAATTCAAAGTCTATGTAAATAAAACGAACATGGCCTCATGACTTTGCTCAAATATACACGTCAACTTTCTTTGGCCAAGGGGTGTTTTATCTATAGGCATTTTGAGCTATCCGCATGTGTGTCTACCCTGTATATGTGCAGCGTTATTGCGAGAAGAAAGCTACAGTTGAGTATAGGAAAACAACTGGTTGGGTTTAGGAAAAGAAAACGGGGTTGGCTTTAGTAAAAGAAGAAAGTGACGGTTGAGTTTAGGAAACATGACACATGGGACACAATCCTCGGTCTCCTGGGTGAAAGTCCTGTCTTTTACACATCCACTCCCCCGACCAAAGCGGATTTTCGCCCTTTCAAAGTACTCGCCACGGGGTGAATTCACACACAATCACAAGGTAACGTAAGTCAATGGAGGCCAAAAGGCATTGATAAACACGCTAAAAAGCGATAAAATGCCAATAATGGCATTCAAATTGGCGTGTCGTACATTTGCCATTTTATTAGATCAGTCTGGTAAAATACTGTAAATATATATTAGTTTCCGTATTGTACCTTCTGAAATGTATGTTGTTGCCAGTAAACTACAAGTGATCTAGTAATGATTGTAAACTGTGCTGGGGACGCATTCCACAATCTTGTGAAGCCATGGGTAACAGTTTAACTTACCTTTGTCTCATGTTTCCCCCTGCTATGTGCTAATCATAAAAAAAGTTCCTTTCAATAATTCCCTGGAAACAATTAAGGATACCATGAAGCAGACTTCCTGTATGATTTCCTTGTTCTTTTCTTCCTCATGCGACAGCAGCCTCTGTAACAAAAGCAAACACACACGCACAAACTTATTTTTTTAATCTGTGGTGCATTCAAAAGAGATGTGTTTTTAGCATTCGTCGGAAGACGATCGGAGGATTAATTCGTTGCTGCCTTTTTTACAAAACATAACTAAGAGCACTAAACAAACGCTTTATCTTTTACTCCCATGTGCATCCATCATTTTTTGCTGAACTTATAAAAAAAAACAAAGCATCGTAACCTACACAGTTCAGCAGTATTACGAAAAAGTGCAGACTGAATCTATTTTTTCTCTAAGTCTTCCTACTAAATACTACTTCCTTAGTTGAGGAATGCAAGAGTACACATACAACATGGACAGAATTATAAGTAAGAATTATAAGTATGCAGCAGATGTTCCACACATTATCAATACTCTAGTAATAATTCTTTGAGCCTTTTTGTGCTCTAAGAAACAACATCCTCAAGGATTTTTTCCTGAGTAATGTGGTCAATAACATAGCACAAAAGGTAGATGCCCACATTCAGATTTTTCTTTAACAGTTACGTCATAAGTGATTAGCAGAGCATAATGTCTAAATATATATACTTAGTGTTTTAATGTAAAGGGTCAGGTCCACTTGGATGTTACAAGTCTATTGATATGTAGGGACGTAGTGCATACGGCATTCTGTATGTACTGATTGGTATTTACCAAGAATACGTAGTATTCAATACATATTACACCTATGTACCATAGAATGCAGAATCAAAGTGGACAGAGCAATGTTTCTGATTCAGTGTATTGCTTATAGACATCACCATGTCTGCTGACAAATGAGTAGATGAATGAAAGTACAATATAGGGTACTACAGCCCAAAAATTGAGCTCAACATGGACCATGCAGCAACAGTTAGAATTTTCTCAGTGGGTACACCTTTATCTTACCTTGAGGGCATAGTCTTTACCACTGCTCATGTCTTGGGCTTCGTACACAAAGGCAAAGCCACCTATAAGAATACAGAGAGAAACCAGGATGTCATATGCATTGTTTAGTGGCAATTACATCTACATGAATAGTGCATGCACTGTTAAGCTCTTAAAGTGATACATAATCATCAGTCGCAAATGTTCAATATATTGCAGAAATTGTGTGATGCAGAGCAGGATGTGTTGTAACACTTTAATCTAGCTACTGTCTGATTAGTTTTTGGATTGTTCGACTTCAATAAGTTAAAGTGATGATCAGCTGTGTGGTTCTAACAAACAACCGAGTGCTGCAACTAAAACAGTCACACTTGGTATTTTACATGATTTATCAAAATTAGGTTAACAGTATGGCTCATATAGATATAAACAAGTTTAACGGTAGGATCAGCTGTCAATTTTGCAGGTTTTCCTACTTACAAAGCATGTAGAGGTCTGTAATTTTTATCATAGGTACACTTGTTATTTTTGTAGGTACACAATTGAGAGAGACGGAATCTAGAATAAGAATCAAGAAAATCACATTGTAGGATTTTTAATAATTAATTTGCATTTTATTGCATGAAATAAGTATTTGATCACCTACCAACCACTATAATTTTTGGCTCACACAGACTTGTTCGTTCTACTTTAAGAAGCCCTCCTGTTCTGCACTCACTACTTGTATTAACTGCACCTGTTTGAACTCATTACCAGTATAAAAGACAGCTGTCCACACACTCAAACAGACTCCAACATGTCCACAGTGGCCAAGAACAGAGACCTGTGTAAGGACATCAGGGATAAAATTGTAGACCTGCACAAGGCTGGGATGGGCTACAGGACAATAGGCAAGTAGCTTGGTGAAAAGTCAACAACTGTTGGCGCAAGTATTAGAAAATGGAAGAAGTTCAAGATGATGGTCAATCTCCCTTGGTCTGGGGCTCCATGCCTCAGAAGGTGAGGAATCAGCCCAGAACTACACGGCAGGACCTGGTCAATGACCTGAAGAGAGCTGGGACCACAGTCTCAAAGAAAACCATTAGTGACACACAATGCCGTCATGGATAAAAATCCTGCAGCACACGCAAAGTCCCCCTGCTCAAGCCACCGCATGTCCAGGCCCGTCTGACGTTTTCAGAACGTTTTCTGGATGATCCAAAGGAGGAGCTTTTTGGTCTACTCGCCATGTTTGGAGGAAGGAGGAGGATGGGTACAACCCCAAGAACACCATCCCAACCGTGAAGCAAGGCGGTGAAAACGTCATTCTTTGGGGATGCTTTTCTGCAAAGGGAACAGGACGACTGCACCTTATTAAGCGGAGGATGGATGGGGCCATGTATTGCCAGATCTTGGCCAACAATCTCTTCCTCAAAATCAAATACGTGTTCTCCCGACTGTACATATGTATGTATTTAATCTGAAGTATAATTGGAGTAAAAAGAGTACACAGTTAAAACAGAATGTTAATGATAATGTCCCTTATATTGCACTTATTGTCCCACATCTTGGCGAACATGTCAAGAAGGCTCATCAGCACCTTTTCTTCCTGAGGACACAGAGGAAGAATCAGCATTCCTCAACTATCCTGGTGAACTTCTATCGCTGTGCAATAGAAAGCATCATGACCAACTGTGCAACAATGTGGTATGGGAGCTGTTCTGTTTCAGAGTGCAAGGCACTGCAGCGGGTGCTGAAAACCGCCCAGGGCATCACTGCGACTCCACTACTCGCCATCGACCACATCCAGAGGAAACGTTGTCTTCATCGAGCTCGCAACATCCTTAAGGACTCCTCTCTCCTACCCTGCGGCAGGCATTTCAGGTGCCTCCGGACCAGGACCAGCAGACTAAAGAACAGTTTTTTCTGTCTCTTTCTTGAACTCTAACCCTCATTGATCCCACTCCCCTCATATACTGATATACTCTCCTCTCCCTCCTCACACCTGCCCCCATCTTGTTATCTGCAATACTATGATGTTCACCTGCACTGCTAACTGTTACTATAGTAACAACTGTTTATATCTGCATCTTGCACTACTTACCTTGACTGGTATTTCAATTTTCACTGCTGATTGTTTTACAGCACCAATTGTTTACATATACATCTGCATCTAATCTAATCTATTGCACATTGTATCCCGTTATGTCACCTGAGTCCGTTTTAAGTAGTAGCGTTGTAAAAACCAAAAAAGATCCAACGGATGTGGAGATAACGGCACATCCCATTCCACAGGATACAGAATTCATTTAGTTTTTCCTAATGACCGCAGACAGCACTAAAACCTCCAGCAACGCCCTGCTTCTTACACTCATAAACAAACCAGGGAGCTGCCTAATATAACCACACTCTTATCTGTTGGTTACTGAGCAGCCACATTACAGACATTTGAGCATTCGTGGCTTGCTAAAGAACAACACGAGCAACCTGCCTGTCACAAGCTTACTTTTCTAGCTTTTGTTTGGGCCACTGCTTAGCCCCTGCTAGATATTAATAAAAATAATAATTCATTGAAGGTGTGGCTTAAACCTTAACTGGTGACAATTTATGGGTCACGATGCAGAAATAATCAGAAACATATTAGCAAAGTAGGTTTGCTTGCTATGGTGTTCTTTGAGCCTTCAAATAATAACAATGGACAGACTGTTCCTCAATTGAATGTACCATATGTTTTTATACAACAGCACCACATTGTTCTAATTAAAATGTTATTGATGTAGAAAAAGATATCGATGCCACTGAGAGCCAGGTTATTTAAAAAGTGCCATTTGTCATAATATAGTCTGTATGCATATGCAAAGTTAAAATTATGACAATTAATATATATACTATTCACAGGAGTACAGCAAGAGGTGACTGCATTGTCCAGTTGAGGAAAACTGCATTCGGGTCAAACAGCTTTTTACGTCAGGGCTGCTGATGAATGGAACCTCATTCCAATTCCTATTAGGAATTTTAAAATGTTTGCTTCTTTTATAGTTAATTTAAAGAAGTGGCTAACAGGTAATCAGGAATGTCAAAATTACATGTAGACACTAAATCTTGCTGCTATCTTGTCTTTCCTGTCTTGCCTGTTTGTGTCACTTGTGCTATGTCTATATGTTCGTCAGGTTCATTTTTTGTTTTGAAAGGTTAAACTTCTTGTTTTTTCTTGTCTTAGCTATGTGGTATTTCTTTTTTTTTTACATCTATAGTCAATTTTACTTGTAATGGGTTAAACCTACAATTATAATTCTTTTATCTTTTTCGGTGGGACATTGTACGACCTGTCCAAGGACAGCAGATTATATATAGACTTTCTGGCACATTTTATATGTATTATTATTGTGCATTCTCCCTGTTAAATAAACCTAGACAGGACAAGATATTTTGGTTTCCGAACATTTTTTTCAAGTGTGTATCTGTGTACAGTCGTGGTCAAAAGTTTTCAAAATGACACAAGGATTGCTTTTCACAAAGTTATCTCATTTCGTGTTTGTAGATATTTTTGTCAGATGTTACTACTGTATGCTGAACTATAATCACAAGCATTTCATAAGTGCCAAATGCGTATACTGACAATTACATTCATTTTATGCAAAGAGTCAATATTTGCAGTGTTGACCCTTCTTTTTCAAGACCTCTGCAATTCGCCCTGGCATGCTGTCAAATAACCTCCGGGCCACATCCTGACTGATGAGGACTGCCATCAGCCATTCTTGCATAATCCATTCTCAAAGTTTGTTGGAATTTGTGGGTTTTTTTTTGTCCACCCTCCTCTTGAGGATTGACCACAAGTTCTCAATGAGATTAACATGGACCATGCAGTCTGGGGAGTTTCCTGGCCATGGACCCAAAATGCTGATGTTTTGTTAGCCAAGCCACTTAGTTATCACTTTGGCCTTATGGCAAGGTACTCCATCATGCAGGAAAGGGCATTGTTTGTCTACAAACTGTTTTTGGATGGTTGGGAGAAGTTGGTCTCAAAGGATGTCCTGGTACCATTCTTTATTCATGGCTGTGTTTTAAGGCAAAATTGTGAGTGAGCCCACTCACTTAACTGTGAAGCAACTGCACACGTGAATGGTCTCAGGATGCTTTACTGTTGGCATGACACAAGACTGATGGTAGCGCTGAGATTGTCATCTCCGGACAAGCTTTTTTCTAGATGCCACAAACAATCGGAAAAGAGATTCATCTGAGAAAATGACTTTGCCCCACTCCTCAGCAGTCCAATCCCTGTACCTTTTCCAAAATAATTATCTGTCCCTTATGTTTTTCCTGGAGAGGAGTGGCTTCTTTGCTAACCTTCTTGACACCAGGCCATCCTCCAAAAGTCTTTGCCTCACTGTGCGTGCAGATGCACTCACACCTGCCTGCTGCCATTCCTGAGAAAACTCTGCACTGGTGGTGCACCAATCCCGCAGCTGAATCAACTTTGAGTGACGGTCCTGGCGCTTGCTGGACTTTCTTGGACGCCCTGAAGCCTTCTTCACAACAACTGAACCTCTCTCCTTAAAGCTCTTGATGATCCAATAAATGGTTGATTTAGGTGCAATCTTACTAGCAGCAATATCTTTGGCTGTGAAGCCCATTTTGTGCAAAGCAATGAATGCAGCACATGTTTCTTTGCAGCTAACCATGGTTAACAGAGGAAGAATGATTGTCTTTTAAAGCTTCCAGTATGTTATTCTAACTCAAGCAGCATGACAGAGTGATCTAAAGCCTGGTCCTCATCAACACTCTTGCCTGTGTTAACGAGATAATCACTGACATGATGTCAGCTGGTTCTTTAGTGGCAGGGCTAAAATCCAGTGGAAATGTTTTTTTTAAGATTAGGTTCATTTTTATTGAAAGGAGGGACTTTGCAATTATTTGCAATTCATCTGATTACTGTATATAACATTCTCGAGTTTATGCAAATTGCCATCATAAAAATTGAGGCAGCAGACTTTGTAAAAATGTATAATTGTGTCATTCTCAAAACTTCTAACCAAGACTGTATGTCTATACATTTAGCAAGCCACAGTCCAAACAAGGCCAGGGAAATGTTACCATAGTAATAAGTCAATCAACTACAAGCCTTGCTTTGCTCTGTCAAAACTTGAAAGAGCAGCGTCAAGATTCTAATCTTTATGTACATAGCGAAGAGTGCTCAGGTGATGAATTAATGAATGATTTTATTTTGTTAGTCCTGATTTTTTTAACCTTGTCTGGGATTCAAACCAGCAACCTTATGGTTGTTGACCCTAATGTCTTTAGCATGAAAGGCAAACACTGCTTTTATTGTGTGTTTGTGCCCATGTCCTACACTTGACGCACACTTTACCTTACTACACTTAACACAAAATGCAACAGGCTATCAAACCAGAACATCATTTATTGTCCATTACAGCAACATTTACATGCCATGCCAGTGACTTTGCTGTGAGAACGCACAGCCGTCCCTGTGGGGATCGCATGTCTTTCTCCATCTTGTGCTGGCAAAGGGAAGGGCTGAAAACTAAAAGGCTCCATTTTCTTTGCTCCAATTAAAAATCTATTCCAAGAAAAATGGGGGTCAAAACCCGACACCAGGGCGCCCGGGTAGCTCAGTTGGTAGATTCAGCTCCGATATATGGAGGTTTAATCCTTGACGCAGCGGGCCTGGGTTTGACTCCGACCTGCAGCACTTTTCAGCATGTTATTCCCCCTCTCTCTCCCCTTTCATTTCTACAGTTGTCCTGTCAAAAAAAAGCCTAAAAATGCTCAAAAAATTAGCTTAAAAAATAATAACCCTACTCCATTATACCCAAACGTATTGAATCTTTCTAGAGCATGATCTTCGTGGTTGTGTTAAATGATTACAGGAATACATGAGAAATGAAACAAAGCGTATCCACTCTTGCTCTGAATAAAGAGACGTCTCTCATCTGCGGTTTCACCTTCTTAGAGGAGGGCCAAAACAAAGGAAAGGCCAGTCAGGTTCCCCTGGTCCAAAAAACGGTCTTAATAACCTGAAGAATACAGAGAATGTGGTTGTGAAACGTAACTCAATACTACCATGAAAGCCATCACTGTGTGATGACTTCTTTTCCTAGTTTTACACAACAGCATCATGTGGCTACCCAAATAGATTATTTGCAGTGCAACAAACCTTGAATGAGTGTTGCCTATCTGTCCAAATGGCTCATACAGCATACAGACAAACTAGCCATGGCCCTGTATTCTCTCACCAAATATGTTGTTATGGAAAACACAACAACAGGCATTTTTCAAAAGAGCAAGACGGGAGTTTGAAAAGGGCAAAGGCTTAGTGTAAAATTAAAAGTGGTTTTACTATCGGCTTTAAATTTGAATAGTGTGTTCTATAACTATAGCTGCACTGACACTGTGATTAAACTGTTGATCAGAGTGGAATTAGTGTTGAAACGATTAGTTGATAGTATGTATATATACCGAAAGAAGATCATTTCAACACGTAGCTCTGTGGTTTGTAAGTTTGGAGTGCTGTCAGTAGCAAGAAACATCGGTGCTGCCTACACCAAGTTTCCCTACTGCTAGAGTTAGCACCCAACAGCTTTAAACAGGGCAAGTTTTAAACTAGTTTTTTAGCCTCGAAATATGCTTTAAATGTCATTACAAGTGCCTAGCCATGTGCGGTAATTTCTTCCAAATGAACACAGCAAATTTGACTGCAGTAGATGTGACAGAAAGATGTGTTTCGACTAGCGGAAAACAAGAAATAAACAGATGTATGTGCACTGGCTAAAACATTTATGCCTTTCTGTCCCATCTACTGCAGTCACAGGTTATACAGTTAAGTCTGTTGGGTGCTTATTCTAGCAGGAGGATAACTCCGTGTAGGCAGCACCGACTGTTTTTTACAAACAAAAGAGCTACGTGTTCTTGAAATCGACCGGAATTCTCCTTTAACAAAATATCTTCACACTTAGATTTTAGATAAATAATAATCAGTAATGTGGACATAATGTCTAAGTGGGGAAAAGGGAAAAAACAGAACAGTCTGTTAAGTTGAGAAAAGTACATCACTTTACTGTAATTCAGCCTTTACAACCAGTAAAAGAAAACACTTAAGTCACATCCCGATATTACGATACCCAAAATCTAAGACAATATCTGGTTTCATATCATATATCGATATGATATTGATTGTTATTGCCCAATCTAAGTTAAGCAATCATTTATTTTACAGAAATGTAAACCATTAACTGGTGCTTCTCAATTGTGAACACTTCTCAGTTTAAGATTTTTACACTATTTCTGGCATTTTAAAGACCTCAAAAATCATCTTGTTAATTGATTTTTTCGCAGCCTTACCAGTGACATTCTGAGAGTTTTGAAATATGGACATGGAAGTGGGTACTCTGAATTACAAAAGGAAAGACAAAAACAGTGCACATACGGCGATGAAACAATCTGTCAGCAAGTTCTTGAAGGTGGACAAAGATGGCTCACACTTTCTCATAGACACAACAGAGAGACTTGCCCACTTGTCTAATGTCAATACATATTGCTAAAAAACCAACAGTCAGTTGAGAGTTTGTCTGTTGAACCACTGAAGCTGCACCACGGGCCGTGACTTCAACTCTGACCTACTGGTCTAATCATGCTGAAACTCTGTTACACCAAGCAATGAATTACTTGTTTTGGGGCCTAACTGATCTCACTGCATGTTAAACAATAGATTAATAAGCAATTTCTTGTTAAATGTATTTCAAATACAATCTGTGGTTAAATCTGATTTAACCAGTATTTTTAAACAGAATCAGACCAAAATAAAAATTCTAGACTACATGTTTACTGTCTGCTCTACAAGACATTATTGCAAGTGACTAAAAAGATTCATTGTAGTACGATTGTCTTGCCACTCAAGGGCAAGAATCCCTGTTCTCTGCCACAGAGAAGAAACCTGATCTCTGAGTTTGCATGGGTCATGTAACCAGAGATCTGCTGCATACAAACAAATACCTACATTATTTTAATCAATTGTTGCTGAAATAGTGGTACCTCCAGTTTAGGATTAGAGGACCAAGCTGTATGGTATGCTTCTGGTTAATTAGAGTTTCATATTTAAGATAATATACATATAGCCTAACTGGCAAACTAGTCCCATTTAAAAAAAAAAAAAAAAAGTTTCAACTGGACATTACATTTGCTGATGCTGACCTTCCTGGAACAAAATTAGAAATTTGAACATCCGGTTTCATCGTTTCATCTTTTGTTCTGTTGATTTGTTTCTTTTGGAGACCTAGCCATAAACACATGAATAGATCTAAGAGGGAGGGATCATGGAAGAAGTATTCACACTAAACCAGTCTCTACCTTAATTTCACAAAAAAAGGAATCCAGAATAGCTCTGCAGATGCTCAGATGCATCTGATTTTGTAAATTAAAATTAAACGTGTCTTTAACATACCAAGCTAAGTATTAATTTGGTGGCAAGAATTTCATCCCTGATATTTTCCCTCAGCTACGGCCTTCATTTCTGCTCCCTCTGTTATGATCTTTCTTTTAAGTCAAACATGTCTTGCTGCCAAAAAAGATGAAAAGTCTGAGGTATCTAGCAAGCTATGGGCTGGGAGTTGGTGGACATGTAAAATGCAGCTTTGCTGTAGCTGCAGCTGTTATCATGACAGCTTAGCGAGAATAAATTGGTTCCGTACTATGCAAGCTGCAACTTAAAGTTTTGAATGCATCACCCTCGCACACCAGAATCTGGAATTGGATTTACTGCTTGTTAGAAACACACGAAACCAAGTCATTCAACTGGTGTTTACTTGGTGACTCATAGCTCTGCAGTTGCAAACGCTATTGTCATTGACTACCAGTTACACTACCAAATATGACACGAATGCTAGCCTGTTAGCTAGTTAAGCTAGTTAGCGTGCCTAGCCGCACAAGACGTTATCAACATTTCTCGTACTGGTACATCATCTCACCTTCCGCGATCACCCTCTTGATTCTCAGTTTCATGTCACCAAGCTCAACGACTTGTCCGACGAAGTCATTCTGGTCCCGGCTGGCCGCTCCGGATGTCCCAGGCCCGGCTAGGAAATCCAGTGCCGATTGGAAAAGAGACATTTTTATCCAGCGTCCTGCTTCAAACTCACATAGGCCGGCTCCAGGTAAGGGAATATGCTGTCTGAACCCCAGCAGACTCAGCGGGAAAAACTCTACGGCGGTGTACTCTCTTATAAAGGCTTGTATTCAGGTGATATTATCATTTTACTGAAAGCAAACATCCTCTTCCTGCTGCTAGGTTGACGAGGCCGCCACCATCGCCAGTGCTGACTTCCGTGAAGTGTGATGACGTCAGGACCCAATTAGGTCATGTGATGGAGAGAAAACCTATGGAACAATCACAGACTGTTAATAATGTAGTCTATGGGAACAATACAAGATTTTTTTTCTTCTACTTCAGTCGCCAGTTGTTTTTATTATGACTGTAGCTGTCAAAATTCTCTCTATGCGATCTGTTGTTGATTTTAATTAACAACACACTGTAGATGCTCACGAACGATACAAACGGATCTTTTCCGGTCAAGAAATGTAGGCATGTTGCAACGTGTTCGAATCCTTGCTGTGACATTAATGTATGGCTAAACTGGATAAAACTTTACGGATAAGTCATTTTTGTTTTTGCAATGAAGCCTACTTTGAAAAACCTAAATTTATCAGGCAGTCAGTAAACATTTTGTATGCATTATAGCATTTCTGGTAGTCTACATATTTTTCTTGGTTATAATAGTTGCAGAGGAGTCAAGAGGACGTATACACACAAAGTTTCAGTTCCACAAACTTTATAACATATGGCATTTTTCTAATTACAGAAAAGTGTTGTAATCTACTATATATAGCACTGCTGGGGACCCCCCAGGGGTCCGTATCATTATTTTACAAAAGGCTTAATTTCGTATTTCAACACATTATAGGCCATATACATTATTATTAGATTTTCCGTAATCCAACAATTTTTACATTAGTTGAAATGCCATAATCAGAATTAATTGGGTTCTTTTCACATAACTAAGACTATAGAGAAGTGTAAAAAAAAAAAGGGTAATGTCAACTTATTCCAAAGGACATAAATGAGGGGGTCCCATATTTTCTATCTTGTAAGGGGTCCTTTATTGCTGAAAAACGAAACCTTGCATCTCAGGTCTTATCTACAGTAGGGCTATCACATGAGTTTACAATTTTGTGAATTAGTACCCCATCTACTGGACACATCACTCTTACATGTGTTTAATTTAAGGCAAGGCAGCTTTATTTGTATAGCACATTTCAGCAACTGGGCAACTCAAAGTGCTTTACATAAAACATTAACCACACACAGACACATGGAGTCTTACGTAATGCAATGCAGACATGTGTAGTCATTGGGAAAGAGATCCATGATGAAACAAAATGACAGATGCAGCTGCTGCTTGTTACAAAATGTGAATTTAGGCTGTACCGCAGGAGATATGAGCTTATGTGGAGGCCGAGCCTGGATCGATAACTTGCTGTGGAATGATGCCAGGGTCCATTGATCTTCTTAATATCTATCAGAATCAGTCAAATCAGCCAAAAAAAGGTTTGTCTCAGTGAGACGACAGTCATAATTAGCCAGATTTAAGACGCATAAGCTCCAAGTCCAGGCCTTTGCAATCTTTTTTAAAGAAGGCACTCTAAAGGCACATCATTTTACAATCAACAAGAAAATGAAATGCATACAAGACAACAAGTCCACACCAATGTTAGTTTGTGGGGGATTTTGTCTTACACTAAATCAAAAGAATTATGGGACCTATGTCTTTGCATGCTTAAGGCACTGGTTTTGGCATGCAATGTATTTTTTAGAAAATTGTTTGATTCAAACAGCCATTGTCAAAAAAATAACTGCCTCTGCAGACTTTAATTTTAGAGATTTACAGAAAAATGATGCTGCGCTTATTTAACCCTTGTGTTGTCCTCCCGGCTAAAGAAATTTACACTTTTTTCAACATTTTTCCCCTAGGCTTCTTGCACTTTTTGTGTAAATAGATGAAAAAAATATGTTATTTCAATTTTTTTGTTGCTTTTTTTGACATTGAGTTGCTATTTTAACATTTTTTTTTTCTACCTTTTTTTGACATTGTGTCACTTTTACGTTGGATTTTTTTTTTTCACACTGCTAGTCCTACCTGATGCAACAAGTTGTACACTTATTCTTAGAATTCAGGGTCAATAAACCTAATTTTTGGGTTTAAAAAGAAGAAATATGCTTTACTTAAATAAAACACCCAAAATATAATGAAAGTAGTGTACAGATTCTTAATTTTACTAGAGAAGAGGGTGACATGGAACCATCCATGTTAATTTCTGGCAATTTGGTTAAAATGAAACCATATTGCTGGTATAAACATCTTTTGAAAATGGGTCAAATTGGACCCAAAGACATGGTTAAAGATGCATCATGAATGCACACACTCTACCAACACTGTTGGTAAGTCCCACACAATGTACACTGGTGGCTTTGCCAGTGTTTGTGACAAGCATGGCGCCATGAGCACTAGCTGCGTCCCCCAATTTTTTAACATTGAACCCCTTGAGAAATATTTATTGTCCTTCAATAATGCCACATTCAAGTCAGTTGTCTGTTTGATAGCAACAACATAATGAATGTTGATTACACCAACATCCCTTGGTTTTGGGTAATGCTTTTATCAAGGTCTTGCCACAGCTCTTTTGATAAAGGCACAGTTACAACATGTGTGGTTAAGAGGGTGCTATGAGAGTCTAAGTTCACAGAATGCATTTTGCAATCTGGACTCTGGGTCCTAGGAACCAGATGCTGACACCAGAGAGAGACTAAAGTACATATTTTGCCATTCATACTTTGAATTACTGTGTGCTAATAACTTGAATGGCAAAATAAGTACTTTAGTCTCTCTCTGGTGTCAGCATCTGCTTCCTAGGACCCAGAGTCCAGATTGCAAAAATACATACTGTGAACTTAGACTGTTATACATTTGCCATACGCATCAAATAGGACATGGTTTAACTATAAACGAAAATGTCCATCATGAAAAAAGTTTGGGTGGCACCACTTGACATTGAGGAGGGCCGTTCTCCTGTCTGAGTGATTGGGCACACCCCTAAAACGCTTTAAGGTTATTGCTCTCTGATTGGCTAATATGGTTCCTTTGAAGCGCCAAAAGACAGTTTATCATTGGTCGAATCAGACGCCAGTACAACGGTGATTGCACACCTCCTGCATAGACTGATCCGTCGGCTGATGTGGAACCAGTTTGCAAAGGACCAATCAAAATCCTTCATTTTGACAGGCAAGTTTCCCGCATGCACGAGAGACTTGTTCATACAATTCCATTGCGCGTTCACGTGTGGGAGATGTTCAAGACTTCTACGCAATGCAACTACAGTGCGTGGGTTAAATAATTCTATACTCCACAACATGTTTTTTTGTTAAAAAAGTAAATGCACCTATATTTGCAAGAGGATAATCTCATATAAGGTTACAGTATATTCCGGCTATGTGTGGGTATTTCTGGTATTTTCCCGGACTGAACTATTATCCCAATCTGGACATATACTTACCTATAGACTAGATTAAATCGCTTTTAAAATCCCAGTAGGGGAAGCTAGTTACTATGTGACAAAATACAACAATAACCCAAAACTAGCACATACTCCACGATGACTGATGATAGTTCAGGAGCCTGTCTAGCCACTACATACATTTTTTTCTAAAATTAAATATAATTAATACAAGTAATATAAAAGGCTGACCATAAGTGAGTGCACCTGGAAAATGAAACCTACCCCCCAAAAAACAGGCAATACACATGAAATGTAACCTTAAAAATTTGCAATTGTAAACATACACAGGCCATATGCAAATTAAGGATATATAGCCTAGTATGTATTGATGAGTTAGCATTAGAAATAAATACTTCAAATATGTAGGCAAAATACAAAACAAATAATGTTTTGGTTGAATACATAGTTTTTTATATGGGATGTCTGTATTTTACTTTCATTCGATTAACACAAAAGTATTAATCAAATTAAAATTCGTGTTCATGTATTTCCATGTGCTGGGAATCTTATAGTTTCAATGAAACAGTTGATGCGCCTATGTGAAAAATTATACATTTTCTAAATTATAGTTTGGTAAGGTGCACGCTTTTCCACATCATTGGTTGAGCTCATTTGACAACTGAAATACTCATTTAATTTTAAGGTTAGGGGTTACATTATGAGAAGTGTGGCAGTAGCTAGGTCCGTAGGAAGTTGGGTTGGGAACCGGAGGGTCGCTGGTTCAAGTCCCGGTACTGTGTGTGGATCGGTAGCTGGAGAGATGCCACTTCACCGCCTGGGCACTGCCAGGTGCCCTTGAGCAATGCACTGTACTCCCCAACCATTCAGGGCAGCCCACTCATTCTGACATCTCTCCATTTGTGCATGTGTGTGTATTTTAGGCCAGCGTGTAGTGATTATTGACAAACAGAGTGTAAATTGTAATTTCCCGCTGGGGGTCATAAACAATATAAATTAAATTACAGACAGACGATTTACACATTCCTAAAACCAATAATATGTTTTAAAACTTCTCGAGGCACCTTTAAATTTGATCTAACTCAGTTAGGGAGCTACTCAGAATCAGCTTAATTGGCCAAGTAAACATCATTGACAGTAAATATTAATGTTATATTAACCGTCTATTGTAGCCTACACATTCAAGGGAACTTAGTCCGTTTTTTTTGTATAGTTTATTGAACAATGTGCGTTCTTGAACATAGCTCGCTCTTCTACGTCATGACGCCGAGGCGTGGTCTGTCAGTGTTCCTTGGCAGCCCCACGCTTGCCTTTGACAGAGCCTTGCTAACTGCCGCGCGCTGTAATTCCCAAGCCATTGAAACTAAGTCGCTAGCCGGTGACTTAATTTAACAAGATCCCTCTCCTCAGGGACAGTTTGCTTCAGAAAGGTGCTCGCTCTAACCGGTGTTTGGCAGCCGACAAATGGACGCGACAAACATGTCTAAAGACACGGAAGGGAAGAGCGAAAAAATTATGGATATGGAGAGCAAGGTGTTGTGGTACCCGGACTCCAAGAGGAACACACATATGGACAAGTTTAGGATACAGGTCAACACCGACTACGGTCTTTATCTGGGTGAGTAGAGAAGAGGAAGGAAGACAGTCAGGACCCAGACAGAGAGACAAATAGACAAAGCTGTGTTGCAATGAATACATGTAGGGTTGTATTGCGCCTGAGAAGCTATACATCTGAGCTGAATACAGAAACAGCGTATCTCCGCAGCTATCTTTACGTCTGTATGTGTACTTACTTTACACAAGAAGCTAAACTCTCAATTACCCCACTGTCTGCTGCTTACAGTGTAATGTTTCAAGCTAGCTTTGGTGTGCAACCGTAAGGGGGTATGCCGAAGAGACAGTGAATCCGCATATTTTTGCAGGTATCAATAGCTGAAGAGATGTGTTAAATGCGTCTGTATTAGTCTAGACTAATACGATTAATATTAATGATGCTGTATTAGCTGTTTACAACACCGCAGTTCTACTTCATGTTGGTTCTCATGGATTACTTCCAGCTCCGCAGTGAAGACGCACTGCCTGCAGGCAATAAAAGAGAATGTTTTAAGCCAACCGTTTAGGAGGAATGCTTAAAAACCTGGTGCGTCGGTTATTGGAAAAAGAGAGGGAGAGGGAGAGGGAGAGAGGGAGAGGGAGAGAGGGAGAGGGAGAGAGACTGAGTTTACGTAATTGAGGAGAGATGGGAGCGGGTGAGAGTGACGACATCATCTGGTGTGTGAATTGTGTCAAATTAATAAATGGAGTTGAACACCAGTGTTCATTTTCAAATCTATGTTTGTTTTAAATTCTGTGGGTCTTTACTAAACTAAAATATGATATTCACACCTGTAAGTTAATATGTTTTGTAATACATCTGTGGAAATCCCTGATTCTCTATACTCTAGCCAACTACAATGACCTGTACCAGTGGTCGGTGGACAGCTACCCAGATTTCTGGGCAGAAGTGTGGCGCTTCTGTGGAGTAGTCAGCTCCAAACCATATGAGGAGGTGAGTGGTTCTGTGTATCCAGAAGGAGAATGGTTTCAATGTTAACATTTAACAGACACTTTACCGGGGAATCTGACCTTTAAAATATGAACAAAATCCTGTGAAACAATCTAATAGGTATGATAGAATATTGCAAGACACTAAGTTTTGTAGGTTCCGAAATGGCTGGCAGAGTAAAAAAAACTCAGCATAAAAATTCAATGAATGACCAGCATTTCACTTGTGGGAGTTTTTTTCATGGTGCTGATTTTATGCTTTGACAGTCTGCTTTATTTTTATGGCCCACATTAACCTTCTTCACTGTCATACCTCATACATACCCCTTGTTTGTAAAACTGTGAAATGGTTCCGAGTGTTGTGAACAGACATGTGGCCGTAACATGCAATTATTGGGCAACATTCATGAAACGCACAATTTAAATATATATATATATATATATATATATATATATATATATATATATATATATATATATATATATATATATATATATATATATATATATACATTTCTTTATCCACTTATCCACTTTATTAGGTTTGCCGCCCCAGCAGACAGTGGATTGAAGACGTGGAGACAATAAACCAAACGATCAATCATTTTGTAACAGGGATGCACAGAGGACTAGGCTATTAAATCCACAATTCTGTGCCAGCAAGAGTGCCAAACCTTTGAACTGCACGGTCTTGGTCAACAACAATGCTGTGTTTCTCCTGTATGTGTGTGTGTGTGTGTGTTCTGGGTGTTTACCAGGTGGTGGATGTATCCAAACGGATCTCGGATGTTCCACAGTGGTTCAAAGGAGCTCGGCTAAACTACGCTGAGAACTTACTCAAACATGCAGACCAGGACAAAGTAGCTCTTTATGCTGCAAGTAAGTATATTAGGTGTTTTGTTAGCTGATTAATAACACAGTGCTGCACCTTGAATGTTGGCTTTATTAATCTCCAGTAGGAATCAAATCCATATTCTTGGTAGTGTTAAATTCATGCATTGCGTTGAGCAAAAAATTAAATAACACAGCGCTCAATTTAGTTTAATTCTCCTTCCTTAAACATACCTCACAACTAAACACACATTCAAATTCTTAGTCAAATTACACTCAAATGATTCAGTCGACTAATCAGTTTATTTTTATGACAGATCTGTAAAACTGAGTTTCTCCACAAAGAAAAATGCAAAGAGCACCACTTTATATTTTGTGTTTAAAAGAAATGTGCTCATGCGTTTCTTGGAAAAGAGTCGACTAAATACATTTTAGGCAACTAAGACCAAAATGGTTGATTAGTTAAGCAATCAACTAAGAGTGTTGATAGAATACCTGTGCAGTGCAAGTTCAGTTTACACAGTATTTTTTGTTTGCCTTTTTTGTTTGCCTTACCTACTGTTTCTTCAGTCAGCTGTTTTTACACTTCTTCCAATGGAAACTTTTAACATATTGTGGGTCTCTCCCTCCCAGTTTACCAGTACCTGTGTTAGGGGTTGGGGGGTTTTCTCTCCTGAGTGGCACCAAATTGTCTTTCCTATTTGTAAATTAACTAAATAGAGAGATTCAAGAAGACACGAAAGAGCAGAGTGGAGGTTGCATTTGAGCACAGAATCAATGCAGCGGTGAACGCAAGGTTGCATACGTCATTTTGCTAATAGATGAACTGCTGCTCCCTCGTCTATCTCTCAGGGCTGTCACATACTAATGGATTGGCACTTCTTTATTGCCTAGCTGTGTATATGAGGGAGAGTTGACTTACACACGCACACACGCACACACACACACACACACACACACACACACACACACATAACCCTTACCATCACCCTAACCATAACCTAATTGTAACACTAATCCTAAAACCAAGTTTAAACCCTAAAAGCCCTTTAAAGTTGTGGGGTCCAACATTTTGGCCACACAAAGCTGTCGGACCTCACAAGTATACTGGACTCCTGGTTTTTGGACCCCACAAATGTAGTTAAACAACACCAGACACACACACACACACACACATACGCATGCGCATGCACGTGCACATGCACACCAACTTCTGCAGGAGCTGTAATGTAATTATTAGACAGTCCAGTAGTCACAATGCCGTGGAGCCTCTGTGAATGTCAGTGAACTATTGCTTAGAGAGACAATGAGGTCTGTTCCTGTCTGTGGCTCTGTCCTGGCCCACTATCATTCTCTATTTATGTCTCCATGTTTTTCTTTTTCTTATCTGATCTTTAGATTTGAATTTCAGGGGTTTTATTGGCATTTATATCAAGTGTAAGTAGTACAATCAGCCTACGTGTCCTTAGCTTTTACAGTATTTTGAAATGTAAATATGTATCTCTGTTTCTGTGTCTCTGTTTGCAGCTGAGGCAAACGAGGAGATTGTGAAGGTGACGTTTGGGGAGCTGAGGCGCGATGTGTCGTTGTTTGCTGCAGCCATGAGAAAGATGGGCATCCAGACTGGAGACAGGGTTGTAGGTGAGTCTCTGATGTATTGCTCTCTGTCCAATAATCATGTAAAGGGAGAACGGTGAAAGTTATTTTTTTATCAAGTAGCAAAAAAGTATAGCAACGTCCTACTATATGACTATTGCTCATGCACACATCGCAATATTGATGCTAAAACACAATATCAATCAGCCCTAAACCAACTTAGTTGCTAGATAGATAAATTGCTCTCCTCCTGACTTGTTTCCTTTTTTCCCATGTCTTCTAATTTTCTTCATCCTCTCCTTTCTTCCCCCTTATTTCACATTTAAAACTTGTAACAGCATGAGTTGAACATGGGCTCCATACCTATAGCTCTGTCTGTGTGTTGAGCTCGCTGGTAAGGAAGGCCGGCTGTCCGCTGCAGCTCTTTCTGAAAGTCATTATTTATTTTTTCAAAGTCCATATTTGTACAAGGAGGAATGGCTGAGGATGCATGTTTCACTGCAATGCCCCGCTGTACAGTACGCTCATCCAGATCTGCAAATGTATACAACCGCCAACCTAGTATCACCATAGATACTTCAATGCATTTTATTGTGGGTGAGGACATTACAGTTCCTCACCCCAATTTGTGAACAGAACATATTTTGAAAACAACAAGTGTCAAATGCTAGAAGATGATCTGCTCCACCTCTGCAACATACAGAGTTAGCACTGCGCAGCTAGCTGGGGTTTAGTTACTTAAGGGTTGTCAATCAAAAGCCAGAAGACTTTTGAAGTTGAGCTATTTGTTGACCAGACTCCTTGAAGAAAGGGAAAAAAATAGGTTTGGTGGCCTTAAGAGGTTTTCTGATTTTGAAAATACAAACCCACACATACAATTGTTAATCACACAAGTGTAGTTTTATTAGTTTGTTTCATTCAGCTATTTTAAAGGGTGTCAGAAGCCTCCACATTTTGCAGTTTGGTAATTATGTTATGAAATTCGTTGTGAGCGTGTATCTAGTCTGATTACTATTCACAGTAGTTAGGTTTACATCTCTCTCATAAATTTATAATACATATATTCCACGGGTTGTATTTCTGTGACAGTAATCTTAAATATTATTCATTTACAAGAACCAAAATAAGTCTAATGTAATAAAAAGTCTCCCACGCAGCTAGTAACAGATCATGTTAGTGACACCAGTCAGTCAAGTCGGTTATTGGGGGGGAAGTGTATGTGAATGTGAATGTGAAGTCTTATCCATCATGTTCAAAAAGATGGCTGCTGTTCATGAGCTCAAATTTGAGCAAGTGTGTGTGTGTTCAGGAGGAACGAGGAAAGATGGATATTGTGGTAGAGAAATCCATTAGCTAAATGACTTAAGCGCTGTGGGAATCTCATTAGAACGACTAAAAGGAATGACCAGAAAGGGAGACGTAGCTAAAGAGAGAGAGAGAGAGAAAGAGAGATACCAGCTACTTCACGCCTCCTTTCTTCTCTCTTCCTATTACTTTCCTCACATATCTAAACACAAATCTGCGTGTGTGGGTTTTAAATGTGTGCTTGACCTCACTTGTATGTTAAAGCCGGGAGATGTCCTTGTCCCTACCCAGGTTGTAACTTAAATGTCTTGTCAGTGTCTGTAATCCAGAAGATATATAGGCACTTAGCTGATGAAGCCAACTAAGCTTTATGGCAAGAAGAGCCCACCCAGCACATGCACGCACGCACGCACGCACGCACACACGCATGCACACACGCACTGTTATGAAGCTTGCTAGCCTTTACGGCCACTTTTCATCTATTGTGGAATTCATATTTATTTATTTATTTTTTGTGTTGTCAAAAACACACTGTGCAACCACAGTCTTTTACTGTTCAGTAATAACAATGTCAAGTCTGCAATATCAAACAAAGCAGGATTATCACGTAAAATAGTACGTAACAAACAAAATAAAAATGTTTTTAATTATAGAAATTACAGCAGTTGAATTTCAACATAAAGTGCAGCTTGTACATTTATTAAACAAAATGAGCTGAAGCTGAAGACCAGCAAGGCCCATTTTTCTGGGAAGCTCAGTCCGTGGGGAGTTGGGTTGGGAACCAGAGGTGTCGCTTGTTCAAGTCCCGATACGGAGTAAAAGTACAGAGTGTGGATTGGTAGCTGGATAGCTGGATTGGATGTCACTTCACCTCCTGAACGAGGCGCCGTACCCACCCAACCGTTCAGGGTGCTGGTCCTGCTGGCAGTCCACTCACTCTGTCATCTCTCCATTTGTACATGATTAGGTCCTGAGCATGTGTGAGTATTTCAGGCCTGTGTGTAGTGATTACTAACAAACAGAGAGTAAATTGTAATTTCCCCGCTGGGGATTAATAAACAATATTAATTAAATAAAATTACATGGACTATGTAAGATGTGACCTTTTTCATATGGATGTGAGTTATTCCAAATGTGGCAATGTTAGCAAGAAAACAATGCCATTCAGTTCATTATTTTTTTGTTCAGTACTAATTAAAAAGTAGTAAGTAAAAGTTGCTGTACAAGCTCTGCTCCAGGTCATAATGTACTTCCCTGGCATTTTAAAGACCACACCTCAACCGACTCCACCCAGAGATTTAGCAACCATCCAATCACATTATACTGGAACATCTAAGTGCGGATCTCAGACTAGGATCAAGACTGAAATACTAGTCAGTCATCTCTGGTTAAATCTACTCTCCTCAATGTTCTTTGCATTACATTCTTACAGTATTGCCAAACCAGCTACAGGGATTTTCCTGTAAAGGAATTTTTTTGAAGGCCCCCCAAAGAGGTTTTAGCCAGCCCCAAAAGAAAATCCCCTGCACCAAAATGACAACAATTGAGAATAAAAATAGCAATTCAAATCCGCTCTAAAATGGATTAAAACCTATTTACCAAACACCCGTTGAACAAGCAGAACATGAACTTAAATACGAGCGCTAGTCTCAGTTTTATCTCGAGAGTCGGGCTCTTTCATTTAAATACTGAGATTATTTTTTTAAGCAGTTTGGTTATTGGGGTTTTATTTACTCAAGCATATTAT
Organism: Etheostoma cragini; assembly: GCF_013103735.1. Taxonomy (NCBI): domain Eukaryota; kingdom Metazoa; phylum Chordata; class Actinopteri; order Perciformes; family Percidae; genus Etheostoma; species Etheostoma cragini. Next base: position 21,834,871 of record NC_048411.1, read on the forward strand.
AATGTTTTTGTTTACCAAGTCAGAAATAACAGCTACAGGCATAGACTTCTGTCAAATAAGGTAACGCAGATTCTTTGCCTTTACTGTATGTGGAAATCCCCAAGCGAAGTGAAGAAGAAAATTGCTAGAAAGTAAATTTGATAAGATACATTTGCTTTGCAAATGTTTCATGGGGAAGAAAAGGAACTGACGGATAAACACCATGTGTTTTGGTGAGTAACGCGATAACAAGAACTCCACAGGGCATCTTTAAAAAAGCCTTTGTGTAAGAACTTTATTCATTTCAAAACCATTTATTCTGCTTGGTATAATCAAAGTTTACCACAGTTTACCTCAGAGTAGCCTAACGGGGTTAGGAGCCTTCCTTCAGGACATGTTCACAGAATATGTCCATGAAGGATGCAGTTCACATAAGTTTCTTGTTAGTGATTTCAAACCACTGGTCCCTAGGTCACATTTTCTTGTAACCATTGTCCAGTTACTGCTCAACTCACATGATTAAAGATAAAATTCTAATGGGAAGAATCCAACAAATTCCGGGTTTTTCTGCATCTCCTGCTACTTTTTGTGTCCTTGAAAGGAATCTACGTTTCATAAACTGGTTGGATAAAAAAGTCTAAACATCTTTAGAACAATAGCACTGTGATAATGCATTTGATTTATATTAAATTGAACAACAGCAAAGAGGCAAAGAAGTGGTGTAACTGCAAAGTAGCCATTAACATCCTGAAAGGCACGTTGACTTTCATTCAGTTTTTATCAACAAACCCCAAACGCCTTATAGAAGTATGTATGATTAATGAGATAGGAGCAGGAATGTGTTCCTTTGACGTGTAAGCAGTGTTGTTCCAGCATAGCAAGATAGTGATTCATAACAGCAGCCACAGAAGCAGTCAGGCAAGGTGTAGCAGTGAAATTATGATCTGTGACGCTATTTATCCTGGTCCAGTGTGAGAGGATGATGATTTATGTGAGTGTCTGTAGAGCCGGAGTAGCAGGATGGTGATCTGTCGGCCCGAAATGTCATCCAGCCACGATCAGCTTCCTGGTTACGGCAGGAGTCAGCATAGCAACCAATAAAATCCTGATTAGTCATGATTCATAGGAAGTGACAGTATGGTTGCCTTTAGCCTTAGACCAGAGTGCTTTGCTGAATTTATTGGCTGTTTTATTGTTTTATCATGCTAGATTAGATGCATTTTAGCAACAAAATAATTGACTTCACGTCAATTAGTTTTTCCATAACAAACTATTTTATTCTTTCCTTTAAAATAAAAACCTTTATTAATTACATTTGAATGAAATACATTCAGTTTAGTTTAGGGATTGACCGATAGAGATTTTTCAATGCCGATACCCCACTATTAGGAGTTTTTGAAACTGATAACCGATGTATGGAACCGATAAACATTTACAATGAAAATAAAAAGTCAAAATTAAGATTTCAGAATGTTACAAACTACAGCACAAATCTTTGTTTAAATGCTTTAAACAATTATTTAAAAGATTAGAAACTTTTCAACACAATACACAGTGAAAGATAGTGTTGTGGGCGGGACATTAAGTCAGACTTAGTGTAACTGAAGCAGAGGGACAGACACAGAGCTAGTAGTGCACTTTTTATTACATTAACTTGATCAGTTATTAGACAAATAACACGCTGATACAGATAATCTGCAAACTGCCAAAGAGCGGCCCAATAATAGTCCAGGCCTGATAATCGGTTAATCCCTTGTTTTGGTTATTAGTTTTAGTTAGGTCTTTCCATGGCTGAAGGACTGCATTTACATATTAATAATTAATATCCAGTGATTACGAGAGGTGTTAAAGTATTACAGGGACATGGAAATTGTCTATACTGATACTGTGGTAGGTGAACTTGGCAATGTATGCACTCCTATTTGGTGTTCTTTTTTTCTATGGTACAGTTCTCAACATCTCTCTCTCTCTCTCTCTCTCTCTGTCTTTCTGATTGTCTGACTCCGTCCAGTGAAAAGACTTGTGTTGTCCTTGGGCACCATTTCCTTTATCGATCAAGGAGTATATCACAGCAAGACAGCCGTAATGATCTCGGCCCTGCTTGTTAAGAATGAAATATTCTCACTGCCCTGGTTGATATTCGTCACCTCTCTCCAACTCTTCAACTCCCCTCTCTCTATTAACATTCTCATTTTTCTCTCTCTTCCTTTTATCCAGATTATTTCTGCTCAATATCTTTGCCGCTCTCCCTTTTCCCTCCTCTCTCTTTGTCTTCTTCCTCTATTCTCTCAGTGAGGTGCCCCACTATGTGGTTTCATGCAATTATAAGACAACATAACACATCCAATTGCTCTAATTTTATGACTGCTATATATCACATTACCTAGATGAATCTAACAAACAATTTCCTGACTTTCCTTCTACCATAATATATTATACTGTACTTTAACTTCTATACATACTAACTAAACTGCATTGCTTTATTTTGTCTCAAATGTCTAGGTTCTTGTCACATATAATACCATCAGAATCATATCACCTGATTTTTTAAACCCCCTGTAACATCTAGGGCTGGGTACTGAATTAAATACTTTTTAGGCACCGACCGAATTGCCTCTGAAGTATCAAGTATCGAAAAATGCCTCATCATTCAATACCCAATTTCAATACCTAAGGAGTAAATCTTATCAGCATCACGGAGCCAAGTCACATGCAGCGTGTTTGTAACAAGCTAATCTAGTGCTTGTGATTGACTGTCTAACATTACACGTCGCAGAGACTTTCAGGAAAAACTCTGTTACACAGAGACATGGCTCACGTAGCGAGAGCTGAAGCATACTGCAAATAAAAAAGATTTTGCGCCGTAATGTTGTAATTTCTTTTTGTTTAATAAAATCGGTCACGAAAAAGGTTTTCAAACGATACCCAGCCCTACTAACAACTATAGCTGTTTTTAGTGAAATAATTCATTTGGATTTCTACCTCCCCTCTCCCCCTTTAGGTTACCTTCCCAATGGTATCCATGCAGTGGAGGCCATGTTGGCAGCAGCTAGCATTGGAGCCATTTGGAGCTCCACCTCTGTTGACTTTGGAGTCAATGTAAGGGCTGTATTATACTGTTTGTGGCTTGTGTTTCTTTGTTTAAAATATATTTAAATAAATATTTGAGTATTTTTTTCATACCATCAACACTTACTTTTTTTTACTGTATTTAGTCATTGAAACTTGAAGTTATAATAGAAACAGTTTCCAACAAAGGGGCGCTTTGAGAGCCTTAATATCAGGTTTATTTTCCACACAACAAATGAACTAAACCAAACATATTGAATCTTTAGACACTTTCTTTTTTGTGAACTTTGTTCTGAGTACTAGTGCTATAGTGGCAATCTTTATCTCTTAATCCCGGCAGAGCTCATGCCTCCGTCTACAGTACTGAGCTGTACTGGGTTAATGGTCTTTTATCAATTCTTTTAGGGGACTCATGGTTGTAGCAAAACAGACTCACATATGCAAACAAACATAAACATGAAGAGGAAAAGGAGTAGCAGGTCCGTCTGGCAGCCTAGCCTGTGTGAGTGAGCGTGTAATCAACGTCATCCGACAGTAGCTCTCTCCTTCATTGGTCTATTTGTCATTGTGGTCTTCTCTTTTTGTTTCTGGTGTGCTACTGCCCCGTCTGGCAGACCAGAGAACTACACTTACATTTTTTGTTTTCATTCTTTAGAATGAAGTTATTTGACTTTTTTGTCCTGTTTAGGCTTTAAATAGGAATAATATTGATAGTAATGTAGAAGCACAAGACAAAGGTATATTATGCAGACTCTTCATTAAATTCCTCATGCATTTGGTCTTGTGCTCATCTCATCCATCTAAATGACATTGTTAGCTGCCATAGCTTCCTTCATGCTCTGCTAACACTAATATGCTCCTGTTTTGTAGTGGTGTTATCTGTCCTTAAAGACAAATTATGTTGACGAGTTAAAGTTTTTCAATTCAGGGCATACATTTACTGTTATTACTGCAGTAGAGAATGGCTTTTATTTTGATGTGCCTTTCCTGTCTACTTACCCCAGTGTTTTTTGTTTTAACCCTCCTTTCTCCTCCTTTTTTTTTTTGGTCTCAGGGTGTCCTTGACAGGTTTTCTCAAATCCAGCCCAAGCTGATCTTCTCTGTTGCCGCTGTGGTTTACAATGGCAAAACACATGACCACATGGAGAAGCTGACCAGTGTTGTCAAAGGTTGGCAACCACATAATGTGTCTGACCATACATTAGTAATTTGTTTTGGTTAAAATAACTAATGTGTGTGGGAAAACCTGCTGAAGTGACAGAGTATGTACAGACACACTCATACTGTGCAACATGTTATTTTTGTATATATCTAGATGACTTGTTCTTTTATAGAAATTAAAACTTAGAAGGACATTCTGCTAACCTGTAGAAAGGGTAAAGGCCAGTAGAGTAAAAAGTAGCTCTACTGGGTTTTAAATGTTTTTTAAAGTTAAATTGTTGGAAGAATAAAGAAGAAGACTTAAAGTATTAAGTAGGATTTCTTCATCTGCTACCACAAGTGTGTCCAGAGAGTTACAAAGGACGATGGGCTCCTCACAAAAAAAAAATATCTTCCTTAAAGAACCAAACTGTGTAACATGTTCATACATTTATTAAAATAATTTATACTTTTGAATTGATCCCTAGTGTGTAAACTACAATTAGAATTGTTAGAACACACTACACATAGGCCTGAAATACACACTTAAGCTCAGCTCCCATATCTGAATCTCTTTGCTTTTCACAAGGTTACAGAGTAAAGAAACAAACAAAGCATCAGCCTCTCCCTCTGTCTCTCTGTAGGTCTGCCTGACTTGCAGAAAATAGTGGTGATTCCCTACGCTCGCTCGAAACACGACACTGACCTCTCCAAGATCCCCAACAGGTGGGTGTCTGTGGATGGAACTACACTGAAGTTTTAAAACTGAGAAAATAAAACAGATTTTTTTATATGACTAAAGCCGTATTCACACGGGATTAGTATTACCTGGTGACATCTGATCATTTGTAATAGTTACGGCCATGTCTGTAATTTGTCAAGTAATAAATCTCTCTAGTGAAGATGGATATGGGATCGTGGGGGGCTGTGGACACTGCCTTTTTATGACCAACCTAGTCCGGACCACTGGCTGACCGGAGACTTCCGTCCCCGAGTTGACGCTCTGTTAAGGCTTTGTCCGAGCGCTGACGCTGATGCTGTGTGGTTTCCGCCGCGTTGGGGATGATAGAGTATGAGTCCCTGGTAGTCTCTACTGGGCCTAGCCCCAAAATATACTGCCTTGCCCTGGCCGTCCTCCGCGCATTCAACTCTCTTGGTACAGATATGTCATTACATTTGTGTAAGAGCGCGCTTTGATTATGGCGTGCGAATGTGCCATAGGACACTCAGATATGGAGGGGGGTGATTTCAAAATCACACAAGGTCCCCAGATGATACTAACCCCGTACGAATAGGGCTTAAGAGCCGGTAAGAGATACATTCTCTTATTCATACAGTATATTGTATCAGTTGTTTCTTTTTTTTCTCTCTGTTCATTTATCTTGGCAGTGTATTTATAGATGATTTCTTGGCATCTGGGCTTGGTGAGGCCGACCAGTTTCCACAGCTGGAGTTTGAGCAGCTTCCGTTCAGTCATCCTTTGTTCATCATGTACTCTTCTGGCACCACTGGAGCTCCTAAATGTATGGTCCACTCTGCTGGGGTAAGAAAAATATTGTCAAATAACATCATAAATATGGAACACTACCCCTCTTTTTGTTGAGTGCTGTGACAGTGACAGTGCTGATCATTTTATTAATAATAGGAGAAATGTTGCATCTCACTAGCTGACCCTTTTGTTGTCCTGTATTCTTGTTTGCGCTTTTGTATAACATGTAATTTACTATGTTTTGTTAAAAATTTGGAATAAGAGACACATTTACAATTCAAAACAAAATGACACTTCTGTTGCCATTTTTGTTGGCATTTTTTCTTACTGCTCCACAAGGGTTAGACGGGCCGCAGCTGTCTCTCACACACAGATTAGCACACGCTGGTCACATCTGTTTGCAAAGCTCTTCTGAGTTGGCCCACATGTACAGTTTGCCATTCAGTTCACACCATTTATTATAATACACATATGAACAATGTGAAAAGAAAGGAATCTTCTCAATAAAGAAAAATCGTAAAGACAAGAAAAGCAGAGGGGGAGAAAGCATTTGATATTTTAGGAAATAACCTTAATTCTAAGTAAAGAAAATCTCACCTCAATATTCGTTTATTAGCTGTTTTGGAGATTTCAATCATATATCTTGATCAGCAGATAGAGTCTGCCTAGTTCTTATGGCATTATAAATGGTCAAATGTTAATTTTGTTCTGAACACTTCAAGGATTTTTAAAGCTAAGGTTAAAAATGAATTATTGACCTTTGTAGTTTGCAATCCTTCACCACAAGGTCCATTAAGTATCTTGTCTGGATCTTTTGATCACGAAAATATGATCTCTGTAGCATAGGGATGAGCAGTACATTGATATATCGGCATCATAACATCAAACTTTAGTCTTAGATTTTGGATATTGTTATATGACATAAGTGTTGTCTTTTCTGGTTTTATAGGCAATATTACAGTAAAGTGATGTCACTTTCTTAACGTGCTAGACTTCTCTAGCTGTTCAATTATTTGCCTTTACCCACTCAGTCAATATACTTCTTACTGCTGATTATTTATCAAAAATCTAATTGTGTAAACGTTTTGTAAAAGCATTAACAGTCAATCCTACAATATTGTCGCAATATCGATATTTAGGTATTTGAACAAAAATGTTGTGATATTTAATTTTCTCCAGATTACCCACCCCCGTTTCTAACACTCAGTAATGTAATAATTATAATAATGCCAGAAATATCTTATTGAAAATTTGTGTCAATCGATTAAATATTTAATCTGGTTTAATAGCATCATTGTCCATAGTTAACTTAGGATTCATCACAAGTTAATCACACAGTTTGCATCTGTTCTAAATGTACTTTGAAAAGGTATATTTTACAAGTTTGTAATGTTCTCATCAACATGGGAGCAGCTGATATGCTTGATTAATGCATGTGCCTATTATTTTTGCAATCCAAAACAATGACAAATGAGTGTACACGCAAATAACTTTAGTGCAGAGAACCATCTGGAAGGGTTTTGAAACTTAACTTGCCATTCAAAGGAGTTTTCTTTTATGCCTTAATACAAATTCTATCACACTTATATTTTAGAGTACATTTAAAAACAATTTAATCTTTTTAATCAAATTATACAAATAAGTTGACCAGCGTCACAGTCGTAGTGTATGTTTGTTATTTTGGTTAATATTACATTTCCCACCACAAGATGGCAGCAAACCTCCATCAGCAGATCCTTAAAAGGTTATTTGCTGTCAGGAGAGCTTGTGGATGACATTTTCTTCCTGCTACATACCAGGTCTGAGTGAGGGAGAGTGTCAGATGAATGTTTGATTTCCAAAGGACCACTGCACTTTGAAGGCTGAAACACTCAACATTCAAAACGGGTTAACACTCTCAAAAAATGCATTTACCAGTACATATTTTCACAAAACATTCTCTCTCTCTGACACACTTATTTTTTCTTTCTCTGTTTTTCCTGTTGTTTTTTTTTGCTTCATCATCTCACCTTCTTTCACATTGACTTTGCTATCCTTAACTTGGATGTATTTTCAATTTGCTTTCACGTAGTCCTCCTTTTCAGATTATCTAAATAGGATATCTAATTTTCCCCAGTGATTTACCCCCTGATTTACCCCCCTGATTTAACCCCCTTTCATCTAGCCCACTTTTCTTTCCCTCTATTATTATCTTCCTCTCTGTCTCTGTTTTTGTGCACCTTCCTTCTCCCCATGCTGCCGATAATTAGACAGTAATGGGTTGGTGAAAATATTTCGTATTGCGACGCTGGCAGTCCTCTCTGGCTCTACCAATTAGCCCCGGCACTGTTGCGCTTTCTGCTTTGTTACGGGTCTGTTAACATGCTGTCAGTAGCAAGATGGCGTGCACCAAAGGACGGGTATGGCAGCTGAGTCCTGCCAAAGGAGACACACACACACACACACACACACACACACACACACACACACACACACACACACAGGACCTGTTTATGTGAACAGGAACATACACATAAGCTTAAAACTAAAACACACCCAGTCACAAACACTAATACAGTTTATACTCACCACCAGCAAATAATAACCTACCCGACTGAGATTGTTGAAAGAAAGGCTTGTGTATCAGTCCTGGTCTGAAGCATATTTTAAATTTATGTAACTGAGAATGGGGTTTTAGAACGTAATTGGAAGATGGAGTATTTCATTTACAGGCTGTAAATGTGCAGGTTTCAAAATCTTAAAATGAATTATAAAATGAATTGTCTTGCTTTGTCTTTTGGTCTTTTTAGGGCACTCTCATCCAACACTTGAAAGAACACATTCTCCATGGCAATATGACCAGCAGTGATGTCATCATTTACTACACCACGGTAGGTCCACATTTGTTTCACAATAGAAATGACATGCTTATAGTACCTCAATGTATGGGGAAACTATCCACAGCTTTCTTGTTGCCGTATCTCAGTTTTCAGCAGAGGTAGAATGTGAGGTTATGTGCGATATTTTTAATCATGAGGCTGCTTACAAAGGCAGACACACAGATATTGTCTAATGAGCAGCATTGAGTGCTGAAGGTGAGATCTGTGCAATGTAGCTCATTTTTTTCTGAAATTCAGAGTGGTTTGGGTTTTTTGACACATTTTGTTGTAAACAAAGAGATGAGCGTCTATTTTCTTGATGTACAAACTGATTCTGTTAGGCAGCATTGGTATCGTACTAGGACGTTTTAAGATTATCGTGATTAAGTAGCTCCTATCTGGAAAATATAATTTGTACACTTACATCTATTAGTCAACTTGTAACTGAATATCTGCCTATTTAGAGTTGTCGAGATTTCTGCTGAAACTACTGATTATTTTAAGATCAATTAATCTGTCAATTTCGTTAAATTGATCAGGAGTTTATTGTATATGATGGCAGACCTTTTTTGAAGTATGACTATCACAGGTTTTCAGAGCCCACAATAGACACATTTCTTTTTTATTGCCTGACCAACAGTCCAACCCAAAAGTATTCAATTTACAATGATACAAGAGACGGGTTGCAAGTTCTCACATTTCAGAAACTAGACTCAGTGAATATTTGTCATATATGCCTGATAAATGACCTCAGTGATTAGTTGTTTAACAGAATTGTTGATTCAATTTATGTGAATCAACTAATTGATTCACTCTCTAATTGTTTAACTGCTAATAGGAATTGTTTACGTGCCTTATGCAGTATACACATGTATCCTGTCTGCTGACAATTGTCTGTAGAGCTAACATTACCATTAATATGCATATGTATTGGAGATGATGCCAAAGCACAGGCTCAGCATGGCAAAAAGACAGATACATAAATCACAGTCTGCAGGAGTTTTGCTACCTGTTATCCATGTTGATGAGAAATGAGTGTTTATTCCAGAATAACCAACCGCTGTGTTTGTATCTGTGTGTGTGTGTGTGTGTGTGTGTGTGTTCTACCTGTTTTTAGACTGGCTGGATGATGTGGAACTGGCTGGTGTCTGCTCTGGCAGTAGGAGCCTCAGTGGTTCTATACGACGGTTCACCACTAATGCCCACACCCAATGTACTGTGGAACCTGACAGACCAGTTGGGGTAAGTTAGAAGCACACACACACTCACACACATACACACACACACACACACACACAAATCAAAATGGCCCTTTGGAAATCTACTTTTTGTTATGGAGGTTTTTGTCACAATTTATAATAATACTTGGATAAGGTTTTTCTATTACACATTTTCTACCAAAATTAGCATGTATACGTCTATTTGTTAAATGTGGGAAAACACTAAAATTTCATGATAGACTTTCTGTTTTGTCCTGGTCTGTCACATTTGACATCACAACGTGCTGGAAAACAGGGTTATTAAACACTAAAAAGCAGCATGGAGGCCAGTGGAAATGTTACCGTGGTTACTTCTTTTGGATATTTGTTACTTATTCATTCTCTTTTTCAAACTTGCTGCCAATCATTTGGAACGATGTTCAAGCGCTGCTTGGGTGGAGGCGGACGGAATTTTTGGCTGAAATGACAAAGAGTCGCAGAAGTTAGCGACTAGCGGTGTAGCATCGCGCTGGAAAAGTGGCTGAATTAGCATGTCCACCTAGGTTTTTATGTTTCCATCACTACTGAAACCGAGCTGGAGCTGAAAACTACCCGGGACTGCTGCAGAGTCATTGCCCACTTTAACCCTAGAGACAAAAGCGAGATATTAGTGGGTGTTAGTGGGTTTTTGGGCCAGTGGGAAAGGGGCTTATGAAACACCGGGAAAACATTTAAACACAATTTCTCCACAGATTTCAACCAATGCCTAATGTAGCCTCAATTGAGTGGGCAGCCCTACCCATGTTGCATTTTCAACACAAATGATGCAACGGACAACAACCATTTCATTTCATTTTAATATATCTATTTTGGGGAGGGAATAAGCAGGGCAAGAAGGATTTGGATGTACAGACAGAGTGAGGAAGAGAGCACAAGCAAAGGGTAAGGTTTTCCTTGGAGAGTTTGTTTTCAACCTCAGAATTGATGATGTGTTTGCCTAATTGACAACTTGCACACACACAAGAGCAGACCCATGAATAAAGATTTCTAACTAGTTATAATGTGCATCAAGAACGGAGAACCCCCGGCAATTGATCATACTGTTAACAATAATTTATTACTCCTGATATAAATGAGATGATATAATGAAAAAAATATAATTTTAAGAAGTTTCACAAAACTTCAAAATAAATCACTCTCAAACATACAAAAGACACACCAAACGTTCCTAATGATTACCTCAGATGAGTTGCTCTACTGTTATTTGAAAGTCCACTGATGTATTGTACTCAGCTGAGCCGGCCACTTTAAGTTAGCGGGGTCGTTAGATTTAAATTATTGAGATTGACAAAGATGCTGTAAATTCCAATGAACCCAAAACCCAGGTCAAACTACAAGACAGTGAAGACAGCTGAAACCTAAAGTTTACCATCTAGTCCAGTGACTGTTGATACTATAGGACGACACAATGTGAACATCACATATTCTAAAAAGGGATTACATGTTGTCTGATTCCATATTTGAAAAACCTTTTCCCTTTTCCTGAGCAACTCTATATTTGCAGTAGAAATGTATTTTGAGGTTGCACAATTACAGGGATAACAATGGGTTTTATCAATGTTAAGAACAGATTTGGAGGAGAGTTGGGTCCCGTGATGCTATGATTAGATACCCCCATAACCCATAACTCCTTTTCATCATTCCAGATACCCTCTCCCCCCCAACATCATCACCACTATCCCCACCCTTAACAGCAAGTGCTAAACCCAGTATTGATCTTCTATTGTCTTTTTAAGGCAGTAAGAAAAAAAGAGGAAATGGTCAAAGACAATAGTGTGTGAGTGGATGTGTGCTGGCAAGCAATTAATTGGTTCATATGTTATGTGTTCCATTGTTTACTTCTGTCTACGTCTTTCCTTAGTACGTTATTCCTTAGTTTATATTAAGCCCTAACCTGTCATTCATTTGGTTCAAATCAGGGTATAATTCTAGAACAAAATTTCACTCAAAATATATATACTTAACCTATGTCCTGTACACACATTCCATTACCAAAAAGAAGACAACTCTGACTATGGTTTGAAGGAGCACACAGCAAATTTTAAGAAGTGGCACAATTGCATACAAAGTCAATGGAAATTTCAACAGCGGGTGCTATCTAGGGCTAAAGTGGTTAACTGATTTCACTGTTAACCTCACTTTAAAACGTCACGGTTAATGCTTCAAAGCATTGACCGATGCCAATGTCCAATTCAGTATTCAAATGCTTCGGTGTTCTGTCATCCAAATCCACACTGACTCCATCTTTCTTAAACATCTCTTGCCGTCTCAGCCGTCAGTCAGCAGCAGTAGAGAGCTCACAGGCAGACGGGGAGCCTTGATCAATCTAAAACGGTCTCTATGTGGATTGGCAACATGCTTGGTTGTGGTTGCAAATAGAACGTTCGACCGTAATTCAGAAAGGAAATGACATTGGAGTGATGGGACCATCCAGGAGAGTGAGAGGGCTGCAACGCCCGGAGCTGGGAATTCAGTGCTGCAGGGATGGCATATTGGCTTCAGCAAGGAAGGGTGTATTGGGGAGAAAAATGTGACACATTTGGGGTAGTAGTGGGAATCCAAATCCAATCGATGCCCAACCCTAATTAGAATCTTATAATGATGATTGGTACCCTGGTAAAATAACTGGCTAAAGATAGGCTTTTAGAGGGCGCTATAGTCAACGTAGACAATTTTGGGCCTTTCTATCACTTCTGAGGTTGAGTGCATCATATATGACGCCGAACGGCACTTCTGATTCATAACTTTGTAACAATTAAATAACTGGTAGAAACACACTGTCTTTTGGCGCTAAAAGCTAACAGTGCTAATCTGTTCTGCTGATGTCTTTGTTGTCTTCCTATCCCCTACAGAGGGTTTTGTTTCCAGCCTAGAAGCCCAGAGATTTTTGGGGTCATTGTGCTATTAATCCGTACTGTTACATGCGCCTCTCCATATTTCCCGTCATTTTCCCCCCACCGTTTCACTTTGGGTTCCACTTTTGTGCGCTCCCCGGGTCGTTGGGGCCAATTTGCGTGGGGAGGCTTGGACCCCATTGTAACTGCTTGCAGTTCTAGTTGATTGTGTGCCACCGGGTTAGATTGAAGCACCAAAAAAAGGAGAGTGCTTTATAGAACAGAATAGAAAGAGCTTCACAATGCTAGATGCCAGAAAGAGTGAAGTGCTGATGGAAAAATCATTTTGAACATGTCTGTCTTTTTTCTGTAATGCATGAGAGATAACAATGTCATTCCAGGCAGGGGGGCTCAGGATCAGCATCCTTTTTGTGAGCAAAACAGGGTTCATACGAAATTAATCCAACAGTGGTTTCAAGCTATTTTGCTGGTACCCCTAATACAGGAGTAGAGAGTGATGATCCATTTTTATACAACCATTTTTCCTGGGGTGGAGGATAAGTGTGAGAGTAATGCACTGACAAGTGGGACGTCAATTGCTACATCATGACACGCACAGAGACACATTAACGTTATAGCTGCTTGGAGGGTCTCTTGTGTCTGATTAGCTTCGGGTGTCTACTAATGGTTCAGTAGCTTCCAGCAACACGTCTCCCTTGAAACAGACACACATGTATGATCACACATGCAGACGCACACTCGCACAAACAGAGAGTCACAGCTACTCCTCCACCCTCCATCCTAAATGCCCAATTAGCAGCCACACCTGGCCACCTGCCTCCAATCAGAATAGGCCGACCCTCTCCATTGGGGCCAGCATGAACAAATCCAGATGCGAATGAGGGGGTGGCGGTCAGAGATGATGGATAGTATAGAGAGATTGTGTGTGTGTGTGTGTGTGTGTGTGTGTGTGTGTGTGGGGGGGGTTTGGAGACACAAATGACAAATCTTTCTTTGTGTTTGTGTTTCTGGGTGTCATGTGCCATATCTGTTGTGCTGTAAGTGAATGTGGAGAACAGGTATAGACCATATCTACACAGGCATACAAAATATCCACATGCACACTCTTATTAGTATTACAGTAATTAAAGGTGTCATTTTGTATAGAATATCAAATGGAATTGAATTTCAGGATTGGAAGATAACCGTACCATTTTAGAAATGGAAAGAATATCGTAAAACTTAATTTTAGTATAGAGGTACATTACATAAATAGACTAGGGCAGATGTATGAATTAGAGGTCTAGAGGTACAGGTTTGAAAAATGAATTTGGACTGAATGTTTAACTGATATGCTAAATGGTTGGTCATTTTGTTGACTTAGGTATTCATTAATTTTCTTGTTTTCTTTTTGTTAGAATCATCCTTTGTGTATTAGATCTTTTTTTCTACTAAAACAAACATATTTTATATGATAAGAACGCAAACAACTATGCAATAGACACCATTGGAAATTAACTTGTACACTTTTGCAATAGAGTATAGAAAATATAAAAATCTGATTTGATATAGACAAAATAAGATAAGTAAAGCAACATTTAAGTATTTGGTAATATTCTCTACGAAAGGTTCGAACCCTGACTGATAAAAGGGTAGAGGATATGATGATGTCACCGTGAGACGATAGAAATATGTCAACTGTCAAAGACTTTGACTCCACCCTCAAAGAATCAGAATCGATAAGAAGTGGAATCAAAATGAAGAATCGGAATTGGAATGAGAATTATTAAATCCAATTGATGCCCAACCCTAATTAGGATCTTATAATGATGATTGGTACCCCGGTAAAATAACTGGTTGAGTGGGGACTGTGTCCACTTCTAATGCTGTTTGGTTGGTGAATCACAACCAGTGAGGGGAATAACAGCATTATAAAATAACGGCCTTACTAACGGCATTACTTTTTTCAGTAACGAGTAATCTAATTCATTACTCTTCCCATCTTAATAATTAATAAACATTTTAATCTTTTTTTTGATTGAAGCTGTTTTTTTCATCAGACCGACTTAATCTCTGAGCCCAGGGCAAATAGTTTTTTTCTTCCTTGGTTAGTGGGCAGTGCACGAGATAAGCGCGTAAATGCTAACAATTGGCTGAGGTTGAGTAAAATTTCATTTCAAAAGCCGATCAGAGGTAGAGTTGGGCGGGTATTCATAAGCACGCTTAGTCGGACTTTTCCTGCTAAAGATTTTCCACCGTTGTCAGACAACAAAGGCACAATTACACTAGAGTGGCTACTCGCTCTGGAGCTAATCACTGTCGCTTATACTTCTCCCTCGCTCTATCACCCACAAACACACACACACACACACACACACACACACACACACACGCCGGCTAGACACACACATCAGCGCAAAAGTATAAACATCCGGCCAATTACGTTATTTGCACTACAATGCGTGTATATATTTGTTATTTATTGCTATAGTGCTTAACAAGCATTATTTAATTCTGCCCAGTTGTGGCCAATAAATATCAAAAGTTCCAAAACATTTATGTTGTTATTTGTATGAATCCACTAGACATAACATCTACACACATGGCATTTGATTGGATGCTAGTCTCACTTTGAACACTGATCACAGCATTGTTTAGTTTGTAGTAGCTTTTTTATGCCATAAATGTTTTATTTTTTATTTTATTTTTTATTTTTTTGCCCAAAAATTATTTAAATAAAAAAACTAGACTTAACAAGGTGAGAATCTGCTAACTACTGTGAGCCACTGTAGATTTTACTCGGGTAAAATCTTCAATTCAATTCAATTTTATTTATATTTAGCAAAATCACAACAGTTACCTCATTGCGCTTTTTATAAAAGAGCAGGTCTAGACCATACTCTGTGATGTTATTTACAGAAACCCAACAGTTCCCCCCAAGAGCAAGCACTAGTCGACAGAGGCAAGGAAAAACTTCCTTTTAAGAGGCAGAAACCTTGAGCAGAATCATGGCTCAGGGTGGGCGGTCATCCGCCTCGACCGGTTGGGGGTGAGAGAAAGAGACAGAGCGAGAAAGAGAGTGAGAGAGACACAGACAGACAAACGAAAGAAAAGAGACATGGAGAATTGTAGCATTTTTCCAATGAAGTATCTTTAAAACAGAGCCCAATCCCTTAGGAAAAAAAGGTCACAAAATGTATTATAATAAGGTGTCCACTGTTTTTACCAGTAACATTAATGCCATGGTCACTTTATTGCATGCACCCTAATCTCTAAATTCTCTGACAACTTCCCCTGCCTGTGCCATGTAGGAAAGGGAGATTTATTGAGACAGCATTCCTGGATAAAGCATCCAAAAGGTTACAACATTTATACTTGTTTATGCCATACTGTTTAGACTATAGTGTCCATCCATTTTAATATTTCTTGGTGTATGAGGCCAATATTGCAATTCAAATAAGCGAGATAGTTTCAAGGTACAATTTTAAGATTTTTGCATCAATTTGATAAAGTACCATGGTTTGTCACATATCTTATGTGCCGGGTTATCCAAAAACAGACATTGAAGCCTAACTCACTCTCCATAAACAATAAAAAAAATAAGATAATGATATAAAATGAAATTTGACACTGAAAAGAGGTGAGGCATGCAGAGGTAGAATGGCCAAATGGTGTGTGTATGTGTGCACATTAGGCTAGTGTGCGCATCATTTACAACATCAACCCTTCATCAACTCTTTTGAGATATTCCTTCTTTGGACCTTTCACCCCATCTAACCCCCACTCACCCTATCAACCACTACTTGACTCCAACATCTGAGAGCGAATCACATCTTTCACTGCAAACCAATTCCTGGTTATTGACCAATCCAGCATCCAACAGTTGTTTTGTGTCCTAGAGACAGATACATTTTGATCTTTTTTTGATTGACAGACATGGTTACCGTGATAGGAGACATTTTGATTGACTTGATGTCGGCAAAAATAACTTGAAAAGACGTGAAGACACAGACTGAGACACAAACACACCCATTCACAAAGGCAGACTTTAAAAGGCTCTTTGTTTCAGAATTAAGACTGCAGGGGAACACAGAAGTGACATTTTGTCACTTTCTTGCTTTCCACATGTTGTCCAACTGTTGTCAGCTGTCAAGATGACTTCCATGCACATAGACGAAAGCCACTTTCCAACATCATTTCATTTCAGGGTTGTGTGCAAACATCCTTTCAATACATTCTCCTCTGAACTATTTTCCTTGTGGAACATTTACAAAGGAAACATTATGCTATGCTTGACTGACCATTTTTGTCTTTGACTCGTTTTTGTGTGTGTTCAGTTGAAAGCAAAGTCAATTTCCAATCAGTTGTTTTTCTTCATTTTTGTTATCTATCCATGAAAGGTTGACTGAGCATACAAGCTCTGTTTTAGCATCACCTTTCTTTAAATTTACACAGTGGCACATTCTCCTCTCATGGGAGCTTCTTAGTACAACCAAGCTACTGAGCAGCTCCGCTGGAGCAGATGGGATTAAGGGCAAAGGCCATTCAGTAACTGTTGCCCTTTTTATATTTTTACATTCAGCACACATACATTAAAATTACACCTTGTCATGCATAGATCCAGTGCCACAAATGGAGTCGGTTCAGGCTGGGCATTAAAGTAGCACTTTCATCAGGTCATTCATTCATGCTTCACCATCAGTGCTCATTCAGCAGCTGAATAGTAACATCAACTCATATGTATGCATCTGTAAGGACTAGAGCTGCACAATTATGAGCAATTTTATTGAAATCGGAACATGGACTAGTGCAATATCCAAATTTAAATTTGTTAAAGGCAAAATATGTGCCAAACTGTCAAAGTATTGTGGTGTTGTTTGGTACAGATCCTCTCAAAAATCACGCTTTAATCATTCACATTTTTTTCTTTTAATATTTTTCAATGAAAATGGAAATAATGCTACAAAACTGATCATTCCCTCCAATATTGTGAATCATATCACAATCATGTAGCCCTAATAAGCACTTTAAAACATCACTTCTCACTATTACTCTGCTAATACAGACTAATTGTTGTGACAGCTAACTCTACAACCCAAACTTTTCCAAATGTAGGGTTGGATATTGGTTGGGTTTTATCCAATAGCAGTACCTACTCTGTATTTTTTAAACGGTTCTGGTGCTTAAACGGTTCTTGAACCGGTACTTTAAAAAATAAAACCGCATACATTTTGTCAATATTTTGTCTTCACATATTATGACTTTTACTTTAAGCAGGGAAATATCTACAACGGAGCAGATCAATTTAACACACACAGTAGGCTATAGCCTCCTATAACGGAGTGTTGGAACTTTGTTAAAACATTTTGCACACGTCACACGCGCTGTTGAATGGCAACAGCGTTTGCTAGCCTACTTGATATGCAAGATTGCATATGGTTGGCATTAAATTACTAGTCTTACCAAAAGAGGAACGGCTCCCGTTATCATCCACCAGTACACTGGCAGGGCTGGGACTCTTTTTATTTTGTCCGGCGGCAAGGCCAACACGGATGCTGCTGTTGACGTGCTTGGCTCTGCATCACGTAGGCTGTCAAAGACAGTGCATTGTTCGACTTTTAAATACACTCCCTGTCTCGCCAGATGTTTCATTAAATTCAAAGTTTTACCTCAGTTGCATGATATTGCTTTAAGGCATTTGTTGCATGTCGCAGAGTCTGTATCCTTACATGTCTAATGCATGTAAATGCAACCCTTGGAGTGTTTTGCCTTCGGCACCTTCTTTAATCCTCTCGCTATCAGTTCAACAAGTGCGCCAAGTAATGGCACTGACGTCATGCAAGTTGACGCCGGAATACCAGTGGATGGGAAAAAAAAGTCAGGCACCGAAATTGTTGTTCTTATTTGGTCTCGTTACTACGGTTTACGTCGGAATAGGTTCCATATTGGCACTGAGTTTTGGTGAATTTGGCCCCAGAGAACAAAACCCCTCTTAATAAATATACCTTTAGATCAGATCTTAAGATGACAGTACAAAAAAAAGCTTGATCCCATTTGGATAGGGTTTGGTGAGGACAAATTAGCAAACATTAGATATACAGATGACATAAACTAAGGTGAGCTCACACCATCTTAGGCATGTTTTGAAACGATTGTGCAAAATATCACAATGAATAATGTTATGTCAAGCAATACATACTATTCATAGTTTGGTAGTTTTAAACTGGTATTTGCATTTGATTGAATATTAAATAGGATGTCAACTTGTTTTGGCCGGGACATCTCTACGGGAGCACACTAAAGTTTTTTTTTTATTTCAAATATTGCGCATGTGATTTGGATATTGCCAAAATCTTAACTGTGTGAGCATCTACTGTTACTAAGGTGTGACATTGTTGCTGCCGAATTGACACTCTTGAATTCTACCGCTTTATTTGCCCACATTTTGTTGTTGACAGGTGGGAAATGCATTTTGTTGTGCTGATGTAGCAAACAATATACTATATTTTTCGCCATCCTGATGAAGACAAGCCAGTTAAAGACACTTGGGAAATAAATCATGATATGTTGGAGAAGAGCTGTATTACTTGTTTAATTTTGATGATAAAGGATCATGATGTCTCACAGTTCATCAGCTGTCCGTCCATACAATTATTTGTCCAACTCTTTGGTCTTGAGTAGGATATTTCAAAAATGACCAGCCAGATTGTCATAAAATTAGGCACCAATATTCAAACCCCGCCAGAGGATGATTCATAATGTTTGCTAATTTGGTTCTGTTGTTAAAAGTTTATGTTTTCACAATGCAGACTACAGTACTTGTATGTAGGAGGACTTTTGCAATGGCTGTCATTGTCAAAATAATGGACTTCTTTTTGTGAAATTGAATAATTTTTTTCATGTTGGAAAAATAATGCTTCACTGATCCTTATTAAACATAATGGTATGCTTAAAAAACTAATTTCTGTCTTTTACTTCTTCTTTCTGTCTATCTTTTCTCTTCTTCAGCATTACTATCTTTGGGACCGGGGCCAAGTGGCTGTCTGTGCTGCAGGAGAGGAACCTTAAACCTGGTGAGTTGTAGTCCCAGACACAAAGTTGTGCAGAGGCTGACTTCCTTGAACATGCACACAGACATCCGAGGACACACATGGACGCACACAGATAACAAGCAGAAACCCAGAGAAAAATGCATTCACCACACACACAAAACACACATCTAATCTACTCTATGAAAATGGAACCTGGAATAATAGTAGCAGATGGACAAAATGATCCTCATAATATTGATGCTGTTTAACTCTAAATGTTCTTTATGCCATATACTGCATAAATCCACAGTTTGCCCTGTGTTTTTGTGTTTGACACTTACATAGAATGAATACCAGTGCTATTGGGATAGTTCATATGAGTCATGGATAGGCCCAACTAATTGCTTTTAGTGTCACAGCTCTCCAGAGAGGGAACCTGGTCTCTACACATATTCAGAGTGCTGCCAGTGCTTATTAGTCTTCCTAGTAACCTTCATACATGCTGTTCTGTCTTTGCCATTTCTGTGGCAAAAAAAAAGAATTGCATGCTAAAATTATTGCTGCTTTGCTGCCATCTTTTGCAAAGTTACATACTATATTGTAATAGGCTCCAGTCCTCAATGTAAATCATAGACTGGTAAAATGGCATCTATGATATCAACCATTGGTTTTGTGAAGCTTTGAGTTTAGGAATATAGGCGTCGCCATCTTGGTTTTTAAATGGAAGTTGCGATTTTTATCGAGATGGTGGAGCTGGGGAGGATGACGGGGCCAAGCCAGTGTAATTTAATGTTGCAATGGACGCTGTGCTAAGCTAAACGCTCAAGGGGGAACGTTGCCGATTTTCAACCCTTATGAAGCCAGTCATCCAGCAGAGATTTACTGGTACTGCCGCATTCATCTGCATGTACAGTAGTAAAGGAAATCGAAAAACAAGTTCACGGCTATTTAATGTACACAGTGCAACAGCTATGCCTCTTTTCTGATTGAACGGGCAGCGTTTAGCCCCGCCCCTAAAGCATCCCCTGCTACAATATTGGAAAAAATGGGACCATAATTTACTAAATGAGCATCAAGCTGTATTGAAGAAGACTTGAAAGTAGTGAGTGAAGCCATAAACTCACTATGAAAAAGTTTATTGAGGTAATAAATCAAGTCAGAAATAGGGTCATTTCCCCATAGATTTCTATAGAAACGGACTTTTTGGAGCCAGTGGCGTCACCCCCTACTGGAAATTAGATAAAATGCAGGTTTAAATCACTTGCGCATTGGCTTCACTTTTCAGGCCTGCAAGCTTTGTCTGTGGTGTAATTTCAATCCATCATGCAGTGCTTATTTTGATGATATTTCAACTTTTATACCTGGTCCAACTAATGGCTGTGAAGTTCTATTTGTGGGTAAAAGACAAAGGAATACCAGTTAAATTTGTTAAATAAGTTGGCATTTATTTTTTACATGATTATTTATCAAAGTTTTTGCTCTTTAGTTTTTTCCTCTTCATCACCTCATCTAAACTTTCACATGTCCTTCTGTTCTCCCCTTCTTCATGTAAATTACCAGTTATAACTCATGCAAAGGGCTTAGCTGTTTCCTACATGTCCTTACCTTTTGTTACTTTCTACTTTCACTGTCTTTCCTATTTCTTCTCTCCTGAAATGAATTAGCACTTATAACTGATGTTTATTGGATAAACAGTTGCTGTGTGTCTCAGTTCCCAGTGTGCTGTTATAATTACCCTTCATCTTTATTCATGGCGCCTGCTTTGCTTGTCTGTCTGCAACTTACTGTCTGCAACTAACTATAAATTAGCTACACACATTCCCAATGTTTTGGCCAAAAAGGAAGGCATGAAAAAAAATGTCTGTCTGTCTGCGTGTCTGTCTGTCTGTCTCTTTCTTCTCCATCCTCTTTAATCTGCCAGCTACTTGATCAATTTGGCACTGTGTGTTTGGATGCTTATTACAGAAAGAGGGCATGGCAGAGGTGTGTGTGTGTGTGTGTGTGTGTGTGTGTGTGGGTGTGTGTGTGTGTGTGTGTGTGTGTGTGTGTGTGTGTGTGTG
>NC_048411.1:21856782-21874906 GCF_013103735.1 Etheostoma cragini
TGTGTGTGTGTGTGTGTGTGTGTGTGTGTGTGTGTGTGTGCGTGTGTGTGCGTGTGTGTGCGTGTGTGCACACGCATGCATGTACCTTGGGGACGGAGGCAATCGGTGTGTAGGGTTGTGGCAGCATATGCCAGCTTGTATGCTTTTTCACATCAGGGTGGCAAAATGAATTAACAACACATGTAGGGGTTTACAGAGCCACAGCTGTGTAGGTTTTTGTGGAACTTGTCTGTATTGATTCTTAATAAGTCAAAAAATTCCAAAACTTTCAATGCCAATTGTTTACAGTGGTTAATTTTCTGTAGTCGTGCTAAGGGATATTTTGGTTGAAACTTAAAATTTGAAAATGTTTTGACGTACAGTAGCTACCTAATGAGACATACTGCATATCATATATGTAAGCAAGATTTATCCTTGATTACTTCTTTTATCTCTTTCTCCCCCAGCGGAAACGCACAACCTCCAGTCTCTCCATACCATCCTGTCTACAGGATCTCCCCTCAAACCTTTGAGCTACGACTACGTCTACCGCTGCATCAAGAGCAACGTGCTGCTGGGCTCAATCTCAGGTAAAACTAATTGAAACAGACTCCTCTGGTCATGTTTTGTCATTTTTCTTTTTACTTTATTTCCATCTAAAGGTACAAATAGCAGCAGCTTTTCTAAGTGTTGTTGGTGTGTACTACATTACCACTGCCAGCTACAAAATAAAGCAACGAAGCATCTGCGATGCAAAAGGACCAACACGTACCAAAAAAATTTGAACAGAATAAATTGTATAGAACTGTACATTTTCCTCACCACCCAGAGTGCTACCACACACACACACATGCCCTCTCAGCCCATTGTTGTGTTGACAGGGCAATAAAATGCTTTCTGTCTCTCTGTTAGTCCTGAAACATTTACTATTTAGCACTGCCTTGGGGACTGATGTATTACAGACACACGCACGGAAACACAGATTAAGCAGCAGGTTGTAGCATCACACATGCACACTCATGTGCATTAGGGCTGCACGATTATGGCCAAAATGATAATCACGATTATTTTGATCAATATTGTGATCACGATTAATTATCACAATTACTTGTCGATTTTAACCAAAACAAATTATACACAAATTATACACAAATAGGCTATTTATAACTGCTTTCAAATCTGTGTTATGCTACATTCTTCTTATGTTGAAGTTGTATGTTGTATAGACATACAGCTGCAACACATGTAAATGAAAATTAGCTTTCTGAGCTTTTTTTTTATTTTTATGTAGTGTATCTCTGAGAAAGCTCCTTGTTTTCAACAATAACTGATTAAAAGAGCCAGGGAAAGAGAGGGATTGCGATTGACGCTACTCACAGAGACGACTGACTCCTTATGTATGGGCCCAGCACGGGTCAAATGGCGGGTCAACAGAGTTTCACACGTTGTGTGTATGAAAAATCTGTATAGTCACTGTGGTGCATTTTTATTAACTATGATATTCTGGCCATAGGTCACATCTCTCGCCCAGGTCCAGCAGCTCCGTCTCATACGCTATTACTCTACAAACTGAAGTTAGTTGCATTCAATAACGTCTTCTGTGTTTCTCGCCGTTGCGGCCGCGATAGCAGAGTTAACAGCGGAAACACTGGTACAAATACAGGTTTGCCTCTTTATGCTTAACAATATACAGCTGTGTTAATAACAGTTAAAACTGTAGATAAATGTTAGAAGTGTAGACCGGCGCCGCTGTGTGGCGGGGCTGCGTGGAGAGTAAGAGGAGAGAGAGTAGAGGAGAGGACCAAACACAGGCACGGCTTTACAGAGGAAGTGGGTCATGTAACGCAAAATTAAACCATATTGATATAAACAACATTGCAGCGGATGCGAGGACATTAGGTGCACCGGTGCAACCTAGAGGAAAAATATTACTCGCGCCCTAGAGACCTGTGAGCTTACAGACACTAACTAGCAATGACTAGCTCTAGTCACTGCTGTTGTCTGACAAACACAGTTAAGACAAAATGTTTACTGGTAAACTGGTAAACCTGGAGACCGACGTATAACTGACTGGTGTCTGTTGAATTTTCCTCAGGTTACTCTGTCCTCTGTAACTGTCTACATCTAAAAACTAAGCTGCGCGGTGGAGGGAACAACTCTGACTGGCACATGATCAGAGAGTGGTTTACAGAGCGGTAGATTGGCTTTGCAAAAGAAAGCCGGAGCGTTCTATGAAATGATACATTTAAAAAAATCGCTCGATCACGCAAATTTGATCGTGGGAAGTCAATATCGTAACCTTGATTAAAATGTGATTAATTTTGCAGCCCTAATGTGCATTATGACATGCGTGCAGAAGGATTTGACAATCAAGCTTTGACTGAAATGTCAGCCACTAGGCAGAAATCAGAGGGACAGTATGAGCTGATTGACTCATTAATTCACATCTATATATTTGTCTTTAAGTTTGTTCCAAAATGTCTCCACTTGTCTCTGCACAGATTTTATACTGTCTCTTTTTTATACTAGGAACCATTGTAAAGTAGAAGACAAAGTGGGTATGTCAATAGTAATTACTGATTACTCTGCATTGAACAGTAAACAGATTTGTGACATTGTGTCATCATTTTTTTATCATCACTGAGAGTTACAGTGTTACATAACATTACATTTGCACAAAAACAGAAATATACATACCTTAATGTTGACGTTATTATGTGCACAACCATGAATATTTACCAGGTAGTTGGGTCTTGTTTTCATAGTTTTGGCCATCATTCCTAGTCATCATAAGAACATTTTACTCACCAAGATTGCTGGGAAAATTATGACAATGTAAACAAGAAAACAATTGAGACAAGAAACAACAACAGTCTGATCATACATATGCCCAGGTTAGCCATTTTTGAGGAAAAGAAAGGGAGCCATAAAATTATTATCTGTAATGGATTATACCTGTCTATTGTACACACTGATTGCAGTTCACAGACCAACGCCCTGGTTTAGCTTTGACTGTTCGTACCACTCAAATTTGGGACATTCTCAATTTTCCCTTCCAATAAAGTGTTGTAGGTATTCAAGCCAACCTGATGGCTTGTTTACAATCTGTCTGATAATGTCACCACTCATTTCTGCTAGACTTTGTTGTACCAATGTCTTGTGTTCCTGGATCTCATCCGTTACTCTTGTCAGGCCAGTGTTATCATAATTGATAGAAAGGATGTCCAAAAGTAATACATTGAGACTCAAGTTGTAATAAATTGTAATTATAATTGTAAAATTTGTATTTTTAAATTAAGGGAGTAGATATGTGCATGTGATCATGGATATGTGTCCCTGCCTATATTATTTAGAACAGCAGGTCCTGCCCCATCAGTTTTATCCTTGTCGCCAAGGGCAACAGTAGGCACCAAATTCATTGGCTGCCAACTGACCTAACCTTAACCCCCAAGGTCAACACTCAGTGTGTGTGTGTGTGTGTGTGTGTTCTTAGGATTTATCAGAGCATATGGGACTGACTGGTGGTCACGGTGACATATGTGATGGGCCCCTTTGCCATTTTTCACCCCGTGTGGGAGTGTGAGTGTCTGTGTGTGTGTGTCTGTGTGTGTGTGATTCTGTCAGCAGGGAAATCAGACCCCCGCCGCGCCTCATTGGGGGATTTTAACATTTTCATAGCTGGATTTCCTCCATCCTAATATACCGCCTGACTGCCCATATGTCACTCCTCTACTCCCTTTTTGTCTCTTCTCTTCCCACTCAAATATTGCATTTGTGTTTGTAAAGTCTTCCTGTGACTTTCATTGTGTGAATTATTTTTTTTAAATTCATCTTTGAATACATAAATGCATGCATAGTTTTTTTTTGTCTTAGTTGTTGGCTTTGTGTGACCTCAAACTGTGTCAGAGTATGTTCAAAGCTCTCACCTACACAAATTAATTCAGACTTGCACACACGCACACAAATATGTACACACAAACTGGAAAGTTCAAAAAAGATTTTCCTTTACTGTTCAGAATAGTCAGTGCTGTAAGAAACATCAGATTAGTGTGGCAAGTTATCCTCTTGTGTATACACTGTCTACACACACTAAATGGCTGATGAGGAGAGGTGTCCTTAGAAAGCTGCAGTGGCTTTTGGCTTAAAATATATATATATAGTGTGTGTGTGTGTGTGTGTGTGTGTCTGTGTTTGTTGTGTGTGTACCCAGCCATTAAAGTGAGTGCAATAATAAAATAATTGTGTGTCATCCCACTATAATTGTGTGTGTTTAATCAGAAGACAAAGTTTCCACTTCCTCCTGGGAGCCAATTAAAGCTCAATAAAGAGCCTGGTAGAGAGAGAGCGACAAAGTGAGCCACTGTAGAGAACAGAAAGAAAAGTAACAGAGAAGGAAGGAGTGGTAGAAGGGCAGAAAGCAGTTGAGAGGAAGCAAACAAGATGGATGGAGTCTCATGATACAGAGGCAACGAAACAGGGAGGTAGAGCTGAAACAATGGGAAGGGAGATGAATAGAACATGTCAGAAATAGCAGATGATTGGAAGGTAGAAAGAGACAAATGGATGGTGTAGCATAGGTGTGTGTGTGTGTGTGTGTGTGTGTGTGTGTGTGTGTGTGTGTGTGTGTGTGTGTGTGTGTGTGTGTGTGTTCTCGTTCATGACAGTTTAAAAAATGTGCTGCAACAGTGTAGAGCTCCTATATAGGTCAATGGAGGTGGAGCAGGGTACTAACACTGCCAGTTTGTGTTTTCGAAATGTAAGATTGATTCCAATACTAAGTTTAGTCATTTCTCAGGTTTGTGGACACTGTGGCAAGGTACCTTATTTCACAGATTAGCAACAAAAACTAAAATGTATGTTTTCCATTTGATTTCCTTGGAACTAGATTGATATAACTTCACATTTGTTAAACTTAAAGCTGCATTGAACTGGGGGTTACAGCCTTTACAATGTTTAGAAAGTAACTTGCTGCTTTTTGTGTTAGTTTGTACATTTTTAAAGTTTTGGACTGAAAAAACTCATAATCATTCAAATGGAAAAAAATAAACCATAAATGAATACATTTGCAGCAATAATCATTGTTTGTCTACACTGGTAGGGCCATCCATTAATTGCAGGGATGGTGGTGTGATCCTTGGCCATGAACCCTAAATTGCTCCTGAGGGTTAGGCCTTGCAAGGTTCTCTGCCATCAGTGTGTAAATGTCAAATTGTAAGGATATGGATTGAAACACTATATAAATACAGTCTGTTCACCTTATAATTGTTATTGCTAATGTATTAGCAAACAATTGTACAAAAGCTAAGTTTATCAATCATTTTGACTCATGCTTCTGGTTTTGTTAACTGCTCTTTAAACTCTGGTTTGGTCTCTACTGACTCCTTTGCTTTAGCTTCAACATTTTGACTGTTTTGACCAGCCAATTGTTACCTTTGTCTGTTTGCAGTTCTGTTCTGGGAAAGTAGTTTATAGTTATTTTATTGGAGTGGACCTTTTTTGTAAACGGCTTCTACTGGAAAAGGTTTAATGAGAGTTGTTAAATCCATAAACTTTAAATCCCTAAAATGACCTAAAAGCTTAGCAAACGTGAAGTTATTTCAAGTGATGTGTTAAATTTTCAGAACAGTAACCAACTCAATCGCTCCCTCTGTGTCTGTTATTCTCTCATCTCTCTGCCCAGGCGGCACTGACATAGTGTCATGTTTCATGGGTCAGAACCCAACAGTTCCAGTGTACCGGGGAGAGATCCAAACAAGAAACCTCGGCATTGCTGTGGAAGCTTGGGGCCTTGATGGTAAGAGTGTGTTTCTGAGTGTGTGTGCATGTTCATAATGGCTGAATTGCATAGAAATGCAATACCATTGCTTTTACTCTCTATTTAGTAACGACTCTATTGAGGTATTTATTAAGACATTTATTTTGCCAAATGAGTCTAGGGATCACGTAGAGGTTGTAAGAAAGTTGGTAGTATGAATTGTAGGAGTGGAAAAATATTAAAATGGAAAATTAATCACAAGCCATTTTACTCACTGCTGAGATGCCCTTGAGCAAACTTCTCATCTGCTTCTGGAGCTGCTTGGTAGCTACCAGAGCAAGAATGTAGTTATACATGGTTGCTCCCATATGTCGGTGTACGTGTTTGCATTGGCATGAATTCAAAGCTAGTCATTGTTGAAAAATTAACAGAATCTTTAGTGAACCTTCCCTGAGTAAATACAGGAAAACACTAAAGGAAAACACTATGTTTTTTTAATTAAAAGGAGCAGTAGGTGTGCCTTTGAAAACTAACTTTCTGTCATATTTGCTAAAACTAACCCAATGTTTAAGTAGAACTACATAAAGCAGGTCATTTAAAAAAAATCGACCTCTTCTGGCACCACTTACAGCTTGTAGTGCGATTTGCAACAATCCACTGCTCCTTGTTCAGATCCTCCAATCAGGGCCAGGGGGGGTGTCTACCTGTATCTTAATTACTGGTCATGCACACTCATTCATAGACCTCAACAATTGGTTCTGGAAGGAAGAATAAAATACAATTTCTCCAATTGACAATTGGAGTATAAGCAACGGTTATAAAATTATAACCGTCGATAGTAGACTTAAAACCAGCTACGACATAACTAAGCCATTGTATATGCTCCTAAAGACGCCAAACGTTCATGTGACAACAACCTTGTTTTGAGATAAACGTCTTTTATTCTCAATGTCTTGGATAAGTACTTCATTACCCACAATCCTGAACAATCCCACAGTGATGCCTCTCATTGGTGGAACTCATTTAACTGTTTGGTAAAACCCCGCAAAAGTCCTTGAGAATCTTTGCTGCTGTACTGTGTAGGCTACTGTAACCTTACTGTCTACTGTACAATTGTTAATAAAAGACGAAAATAAAACCTGTGTTGCGTTTCTACACAGTAGACTCAGTACAATCATGATCTCCTTGGCTACCATGATGTCTTTTTTCAAGGACGACAACAAGAGTGTCCTAAGGGGTGAAAACCACTTAAAATCGGGTCATGTTATTGAATGTAGTGTGTCCAAGGGACTGCTTGTGGGACAAGACCTACAGAGTTGTGGTGTGTTTTGCAGGGAGGTTGTTAACATTAACCATACACTTTAGCTAGGTTACTGTAGCCTTCGTACTGTATGAGTCATATCAATCATTTTATTATTGTTTACACGATTACTGCTGAAACTGTACCTTCACTATATAAAAACCACTATGTTTAGAGGAAGGCTGCAAGGCTGTCGTCAGATTGGAAGTTGTTCAAGAGGCTCTCTTGCTGTTGTCTTCGACTACATTCAGCGGTGCACGGTGGTCTATGGGATGAGTAGTTCCTTCGCTTGGAAATGAAATATATACAGTCTTGACTTTTTTTGGAATTTCTGTTCTTTTTTTCACTTGCATTTATATGTTATATGTTTTATGAGTCACGTTGTAGCTGGTTACCCTAAGGAATGGTCTAAAACTCTTTTATATATCGATTTTTCTGGACGTCAATGGGAGAAATCATTGAGAACTTTACTTCCGGAGGTTGGCTTAGGAGACCATTTTGGGCTTTAGCGGAAAGGGGGTAGACACTGAAAAGTTGTCCTGGATCTTTGCAATCCTACCTACAGCACCTTTAAAAAGCCAAACTAAAAAGAGAGATTTTGATCTTGCTGGAAGTCTTTAAAGCCTCTCTGTTTTTCTCACTGATTTTAGTCCCTCAGTCCCCAGTTCCCGATCCCTGCTGCAGGCTGTACTGCCGTGTCTCCACCACCTCAAAGGAGAGTGGATTGAGTGATAATTTAAAGGCAGTTTTGTAGGAAGAGTTTGGGAATGTTTTAGTCTGTCTCTAAGGCGGTAACACCATCCTGAGAGAGTAGGTAAGGTCTGTGTGAAACCACAACCTAAGGTGTGTCAGGTTCTCTGAGTGTGGGATACATTACCAGGTGACATATTTTTCTTTATCTGAGAATGTTTTATTTGTGTGTGTGTGTGTGTGTGGATGTGTGGATGTGTGTGTCTGTGTGTGTGTGTGTGGGGACATAGGTAAGCCAGTGTGGGGAGAGAGTGGGGAGCTAGTCTGTTTGAATCCAATCCCCTGCCAGCCAACACATTTCTGGAATGATGAGAATGGGATCAAATACCACAAAGCTTACTTTTCTACATATCCTGGTAAGTACAGAAACATCATATATAAATACAAACTTACATACAGTATATCAATATACACAAAAACCTAAAAAAAAAAGAAACACTTTCATGATTTAATGCATTTAAATAGTATGTTTGGTATTATTTAACCTGGACCCTATTTTTCCATGGATCTGTGTGAATATTTTAAATTGGTCAGGTGCTTAGCAACAATGCTGCAATCGGCAGCCACAATACGGGGTGTTATATAATCCTATATGCCAATAGTGAGCGTCAATGTACGTCACAGTCACAACACAGTAACATACCTCCCCTCTGTCTGTAGCTCTCCACTCTTGGAACAGCATATTTCTTTAGGAAAACTTGCTTTGGTGTAGGATTTCTTCTCCTCTTTGGCTGGTAGTTATCATCCACAGCCAAAATGGTCAATCCATACAAGATGGTCTTGGAGGCGCAGGGTAAGGACCAGAGTGTTAGGACCTAATTGGAGCTGTAGCACAATTAGCCTCAACTTCAGCCTTTACGTATCCAAAGGAAACGTCTATGAATTCTGAGCGAAGACACAGTTCTCAAAAAGTTGAAATTGAAAATCTTTTAGAACACAAAACAACGTTTCTTGCACCCCAAACAACAAACTCTCCCTGGCACTCCTCTCTCTAGCTCTCCCACTTGCGTTCCATGCCCCTGTCTTTTGACAACAAATCACCTCACGTTATCTTACCATAATGTAGTCGGGCATAATATTATTATAATAATCTTTGTCTGTCTGTGGCAAAAACAAGCTCTTTTAGTGAACGTATAGGATTACATTGCAACTCAGTTTGGGGCCGCCGGTTACAGCGTTCTCTCTCTCAGTACTCATCCAGTTTCAAAGATTGTTGTTCACATTCGTCCCTTAGACACAAATCAGTGGGAAAATAGGGTCCAGTTTGAAAAATACTGAAAATCCCCTTTAACATCTTTTATTTTATTATATTAAATGTAATTCTTGGCAGCTGTTTTTGGAGTTTCATGCATGCATTGTGGTTTTATAGTTTCCTTTTTAATGTGTGTTTTTCTATTATCGAATTCTTTTTGTCTAGGGGTATGGGCCCACGGAGACTACTGTAAAATCAACCCAAAGACAGGAGGCATTGTCATGCTGGGCAGAAGGTCAGCCATTAACCGTTCTACTCAGGGGAGAGCCACTGAACGTTGAAATAAACATTGTTTCATCACTGTAGTTTTAATTGATTCATTTATTTTTTTTAGAGTGGATAGGGGCTCTTTTTTGCATGAGATTTGGCACAGCGCTGCATTATATTATTCAGCTTTTTAAAGCCGTTTCATGGGGAAAACAACAAAAGAGGATTCAGTTCTTTCAGGGTAAACTGAAAACATAAATAAATAAATAGACAAAGATATAGTTTCCATATGGCATATGTATGAAGAAAGAAAGAATCACGAGCTTACGGAAACTGAAATCGTTTCCGTATCGCGGTAGATTTCTTTCTCTCCCTTGCAGTATGTTGTATGATGTGTGGCAAGACAGCTTCTCAATGACAGACACTAGAGTTTTGGATCTTGAACCTGTGTTTGTTCTGCAGTGACGGTACACTAAACCCCAACGGAGTCCGATTTGGCAGCTCAGAGATCTACAACATTGGTGAGTGTAGAGCATTACCTGTGAAGGTGGAGGTGTGGGTGTAAGAAAGGATGAAAGGAAATAGCAAAGCATTTTGGTGAACTGAAATTGAGTAATGGTCCTCTATATATTGGTGAAAGAAAAACATCTTACACTCCACACATCCTCTTCTCTGTTCTTCATATCTTTGCTTGCTTACTCTCTTCACCTCTCACCTCCCCTTCTCTCCTTGCCTCTCATCTGCTCTCCTCATTTTTGTTTTGTCTCCTTTTGTCCTCTACTCTGCCCTCTCCGTTACTCTCCTCTCTGCAGTGGAGGCGTTTGAGGAAGTCACAGACAGTCTTTGCGTTCCTCAGTACAATGCCGACGGAGAAGAGCGAGTTATTTTGTTCTTAAAGATGGCACCTGGTAGGCCCTTCTGTCCGGAGTTGGTATCAAAGATTAAAGGAGCCATTAGAAAAGCTCTGTCTGCCCGACACGTCCCTGCTCTGCTGCTGCAGACTAAAGACATTCCTGTAAGAGAAATGATGATTTCAATCACATGTGAATAAACCTGTGAGATTATCCTTTCACAATGTAAAAGTCAGTTTGTGTGAATGACAGCTCCTTTCTTCATCCCTCTGCAGTACACCATCAGCGGGAAGAAGGTGGAGGTGGCCGTGAAACAGGTGATTGCTGGCCGGGAGGTGGTACAAAGAGGAGCTTTCTCCAACCCTGATTCGCTGGACCTCTACAAGAACATTCCTGAACTGCAAAACTATTAGAGATGAGGCTTAACACACAAACTGAAATTTATAGGGAACAGGGGATATATGAAATGCGCATTGCAAGGGTAGTTTAGAAAGGCACCTTGAGCTTTGTACAGTGCATATACAAAGGAAAAACAAATGTGTCAATATAATACAAAAATGGTACAAAATATATGTAACTATAATAATCTGTATGTATCAGGCAGATGAGAGACTTTAAAAAAATTAAGTTGTACTGCGCCATTGTCTAGCTTTCAATCTAATGATCAAGCAGCTGCTCTTGGTTTACCATATTGTGCAAGTAAATGTTGGATGCTGGATTCAGCTTTGCATAGAATATGATGTGCACAGCAGTACTGGTGAATATGCTCATGCTCCGAAGCCACCAGTAATGGAGGATTTAGCATCAAGTGGTTCACATTCTGATTGCAATCAGCCAGTAAAGAACCACATCTGCCAGTTTTCCCTGCTGAAAGCCCAGTGTTGGTTCGGAATGGGTCCCAGACAGAAAATCCAAGGAAGTGTGCAGATAAACACACAAACACCTGGGATTAACACCTCGGCTTTGGCTCATATCACCATAGCATTGTTATATGTTTGTATTGCACATAATCAAATGTACATAAATGATTATTGTGAAATTATGTTAACATTATAATTATGCATTTATATAGAGTGAGCCAAACATATTAACCAAAGTGAGTCTCAGATGTGGAGGGTCGTAACATGTCAGGAGTTGTAGTTTGAATAAATGAAAACGGAGATACCAGATAAAACAAAACTTACAGAACCTTTCCCAACATAAAAAAGTTATTGTTCTCTTGTGTATTACATGCTTAACTCCTAACAATTCTTTTACTTTGTACCATTGAATCTATTTTAATACCGCCCTGGTCATCAAGGCATGAATTGATGATGTTCTCTGTACGTTTTTTTTTTTTAGTCACATTGGCCCTCCTTTATTATGCTATGCTGTACAAACAACTCTCAAGAGCAACAGATCATTTTACTACAAATGCCTGTATTTATTAATTTCATATCTATGTTCTATGTTTGTCATTACTGTAAGAGAAATTTGCTTTCTCAAATAGGTAGCTGGTTTTTACTTTGTACATGGGAAATCTCAATTATCTACTTCGAATTTCTGTCATGCTGTGCGGCAAAGATGAACCACAGTGATGTGGTCACTAACACTACTGAGCAACATGGTTGTACAATAACAAAAGTCACTTAGGTTTCATTTCCTTTAGAAAGAAAAAAAAAGAAACAGATATAAACGTCAGAAGCATTTTATACTGATACAGTGGTAGTATATTTCTTACTGGAGCGGTTTTTCTTCTTTTGCTTTTGATTCAGTCATTGTCACTTGTTTGCAGATTATTTTAAAAAAGTGTAAATGTGTGAAAGTCGACTGTAACATTCTGTGTGTTGTCTTTAATGTCATATTCACTGCTTAGATTAAATCAATTTCCTATTTTAAAGGTACCCTGCAGAGGTTTTGACACCTTGCAACACTGCGGGGCAATATTCTGTTTGTTTCTTGTGAATGCGGGTGACAGGATAAATATTCCTCACACTATAACACTTATTGACAGGTGGCAGTAATCTTTTAAGAAAAGTAGCAATGCACCAGTCAAATGCAGGGGCGGAGAAACTGCAAGCATGCAAACATGGATGTAAACAATGCAGGTTTCAAGTAAATATATGAATGAATAGTATAATAACGTCGGACGTTGACAGAGCCATGAACTTGAGACTTGGTTCGAGTCAAGTTCCTCAGTGTAATAAGTCTCACAAATCTTGTTTTATAGGACTGTATTTATCCCCACCTTCAGTCATTCAAAACATGAGAAAATGCTTTGTTGGCATCCTGTGTGCAGAGGACATATGAGGGCTGCAGAAGTGTGGGTTGAATGTTGTCAAATGAAAAGCCGTGAAAAGTGTACACCAAATTCACAAATAACTATCTGATGGGCATGAATGGTAAGTGCCATGCAGTCCCCCAGAGAGGCTGTCTGTTGTATGATTCATCACAGTGATCTAATAACAGAGCACATCACAAACTACAAAAGGACTTTGTTAACTGCTTGATTGTACACTCTGTACTTAGAAGGGTTGACGGTTAATTCATCCTCACTGCAATCAATTCAAAATGTAAATTGAAACTGCAGAGACTAAACTGTTTATTCTTAGTTATATTATAAACTGACCTGTGGTGCTTCAGTAAATGTGTTTTCGGCCATACTGTAAACTGACTGGATATGAATGTGATTGACTCTGTCTCCCCACTGGTGAATTTATTGTGGAACTAGTCAGAATAAGTGCCAGTAGCAACTTTATAATGCAATTAGAAATAATGCAAGTACAGACATGTTAGTTTGGATGGACTACACACAAAGTAGAAACATGTTTGACACTGTGACTATTTCTTCATTAATCTCTTTATGAAGGTGTGGTTGAAGCCTCTGTCTAATGTGGCGGAGTAACTAGATTTAGCTCCATTGGTAAGAAGTGAAAAATGGCCATCACAATTCCCCAAAGCCCAAATAACACGTTTTGTCCGACCAATGTCAACACTATAAAGTAAGGGTTTGACACCAGCATCTGAAATGATAGACATATGTTAGAGCTTTCAGACACTTCTTGTGGCCTTTATCAGTGGATGGAGTTGCCCTGTCATGGAGATAGTTCAATTGATGTCAAATTACCTTATATTGAAATTTTGGTCACTTGATAACAAGTGAATGCATATGGGGGATACCGTTGCTGCCTGGCGTTGGATGTAAATGGCCGTCCACTGATTCCTGGCTGATGACTTTGAGAAGTTCTGTTGCCTAAGTCAAGGATGGACCCTCAAGCTCAAAATATGTTAAGTTCACAATGATATAAATCTAAATGACAGGCTATGTGCAGGACAATTTGTTTCCAGGGGCGGTGGGGAGTGCTTCCCCAGCGCAAGTGAATACAGTATCATTTGTTTTATAGGAAACGCAGCCCCAGGCCTGACTCCTTCCCCAACCTGTTCCCTATTCAGGCCAATATCTCTTTTGACCCTTATACCTTCTTTCTTTGTTGTGGCTGGTAGTGTTTTGGTGTTACAGGTATGTAGTTAGGAGGTGCATCTCATTACCCTTAAATTGCCTCCTCAACTCCTCCGCTTGCGTCTCTTCCTCGCATCTTAGTCCCTCCTTCTGAGGAGGCCGGGGAGAGACGCAAGGAAATGTGCTTTTAAAGGGACGAGACTTCCTTTTCTGTAAAGCGTCACATGAAATCATCAGCTGTGTGGGCAGAGTAAGCAACTCTTTCAGCTGGAAGGCTGCTCTCTCTCCGGTGAGACCTCCTTGATCCTTGCTCCTTGGGGCAGGAATAAGAGCTTTGAGACACCATTCACAGAGGAGAGACCAAACAACTTCCGGTTCAGCTGAGGACCGAGTTTTTTTTCCTTGTCCTGTATTGTCAAACCAGTTGTGTTTTGATTCTTTTTGTTTAGTTGCCTTTTGTTCAGTAAAACAGAGTTACATATTGTTGGGAGCCTAGGAGGTTACTACTCTTTCTGCATGCAAGTAAAAGCCCTAGGAAACATATGTAGATTGCATCCTTTTTGCCATAAGGATTGCTTTGCTACACTTGACAGGAGGAAGCACTCATCATTGTAATGCCTCTCCACAAGTAGCCTCAGCTCTGTTCCCCAAGTTTGGCATAGTATAGGCATGTTGGATTGACCGTTTAAGATATACTACGGCACACTTACGGTTTTAGATTTTGTATTCAGGCAATTTTAAGCTTGTAATGAGTCTGTAATGATTTGAATTTCCCCTTTCAGTAACTTTCATTAGGCTATTAAAATGATCTTTCCTCCACAGCAGCTCCAGTTCCGGTGCATTTGGTAAAATGACAAATGGTTTCCACACTCCGATTCGGTACTGAACAAACAAGATACCATTTTTTTAACTTGAGGGGACAGAGCCAGGCTAGCATTTCAAGTCTGGCTTCATGCCAAGCTATCTGGCTTCTTGTTACATTTATCGGACGGATGTGAGAATGCATTAAAACTTCTCATCTAACTCTAGAAAGAAAGGAAATGTATATTTCCCCTAAAGTCTAATTTCTTTAAGTAAACAAAGTTAAAATTGACTACTCACGAATAAAAAGATGCAAGATTTGCTATTTAGTCATTTACTTGACAAAAAAAAAAAGCGGAATTTTAAATTTTTCAAATATGGCTTCAATATCACGTACCAGGGAGATAACTTTTTTTTGGTTCAACATTTCATTGGGTTCCATCTTTGGTTCCTCAACGTTTGTTGGATGAAGAATCCTTTTACTATAGAAATTACCTTACTCCAACCTCTAATGGATTCAGTTCCTTCCTCAGAAGTTGGAATCCTTCTGACGTCCCAGGCTTGTGAAATGCGTTATTGTTCCTTCCTATCTTCATGTCTCCAATTACCCTCAGGTGGCAATACGTGCACTGCAGCAAGCCCCCTTCCTGTCACCCCCATAGGAGATTTGTTAAATCTAAATTGCTTCCCAAAGAGACTTTCTCCTGAAAGGCTGATGACAACATCAATAAAGCACTCCCATGTGCTTCAGTTCTTCTGTGCAAATTGACAGGAATGTATCAGAGCAATCTGAATCAGAAGTGAAAATGAAGCGCGTCACCCACTCACTGTCATATTTAAATCCCGGGAATGGAAAGAAACCTCTGTTTTTAGTCTTGTCAAAGGAACCAGGAAAACCTCAGGGAGTTGACAATAGTTTTTATTTATTCTGCATACTTTTACTGTAATCCAGCAGGTATCTACTGTGCAGGTGGATGGGTCAACAGATGGGGGGAAGAATTATCTCTTGATGTCTCGGCATGTTGGGTCTGAGGCAGCTCATTGCAATGAATGGTTGGGGATTCCCACGGATATATCGACGTTTCCTTCCTATCACCTAGCACAGGTGCCAAATCTGTCTCTGTCCATTTAAGTTGACAATGAAAAAGATGAAACACAGCAAGCTGCATTTCATGCCAACTCTTGATTTAGTTGCTCTGAGTTAACAAGCTCAACTACTGAATAGGTTGCTGATAAAGTTTATTTCCTTCTTGGGATGAATTACAACTTTGGGGAATTGGAGTTTTCACATAGCGACGTCTTCAGACCCAAATTTCTTATTTGTCAAAACTTTGGTGTATGACAAAATAGTTACAAATCTAGTTTTATTAGGCTAAAACATACCAAATCTGAGCATGTTAACATAAAAACTTAAATCGTGAACATGGTGAATGTTATTTATTATTATTATTATTATTATTATTATTATTATTATTATTGGCTACCTGGTAAACATCGGCTTAGCACTGACATTGGAGAAAATGGAAAGTGTAAGCACAAATGGGTATGGCATGTTTTGGTTTTTCTTTAGATTGGATTTGTTTATACTTTAAAATTTGCTTAGCCAATAAACTACTATACTGACTATACAGTCACTAATGTGTTTGGAAATGTATGCTTATGTGTGACCATGTGTGGTATCATGTACATTTATAAAAAACAAAAACCAGAGGAAAGATAACAGCTGTCTAACTGGTCAGTATTATATACATATATATATACGTATATATATATATATATATATATATATATATATATATATATATATATACATATATATACGTATGTATATATATATTTTTTTGAACACCTTAGAATATATATATATATATATATATATATTCTAAGGTGTTCAAAAAAGTAATAAA
Source organism: Etheostoma cragini (assembly GCF_013103735.1). Classification (NCBI taxonomy): domain Eukaryota; kingdom Metazoa; phylum Chordata; class Actinopteri; order Perciformes; family Percidae; genus Etheostoma; species Etheostoma cragini. The sequence continues at coordinate 21,873,024 of NC_048411.1, forward strand.
GTGTTCAAATAAAGTGGATCTAACAGCCAATCTGCCTTGCGTTCCATTTTCAACTTTATCCTCAAAGGGACACACCAGTGGCTTTTATTTCATATTCACTGTCAACAATATGAGATAACTCCCCCCCCACTCACATCCCCCTCATGTGGATTAATGAAATGTTATGTGAGTTTGACATGAGGAGCAGTTAAATGGAAAATAATTTCTACTGAGACTCGTGCCTGTGTAGAGTGGCCCAAATTGTTTTGAGCAGATGTGCAAATAGCTCCTGTACATCAGATCCCTCTATTTCCGCTGAGGGAAGACAACGTTTTTGTGTTCTCTGGAATGGCAATTGTGACTTTGTAAAACACCGCTCTGTATAATTTAATTCATGGGTTAAATTCTACAAATTATTATCTGGGAATGTTATGTTGAGTCCATGTCTAAGAGCGTAGCCCATTGCAAAATGAATTGTCTAAGTTAGTTGTTGATGGTGTATTTTGGGTTTTAATTTTGTTGAGGGCAATAATGTATAGGCTTTTATGTAATTCTATGATTTTGTATGTTTCCTCCATGCTTCTTATTTTATTGTTTTTATTTAACTTTGTATTTATTCATGCAGCCTGTGTTTTGCAGGAACACCCTGATCACATTCACACAGTTCCACATTTATTCCTGGAAGGTATGGGGAATGTGGAACTGTGATCTTTCGCCACCCAGATTTTTGCTTGCTAAACTAAATCTCTGGTTGATGTTCAGTACACTTGCAACTTGGGTTTCAGATCTAAGGTCAGTCTGTACAAGGCTTTGATAAAGTCTCTGACCCCAAACTGTTTAAAGCCAACCGGACAAGATTTATTTGCTAAAGCACCAGAGAGCTCACAGATATGAGGCTATAATGGTTTGTTTAGTGGTGGAAAGAGAGTGTTCTACATCAAGCTTCAATGAAGGGCTCTGAGCATGCGGTATGGTTTAACCCTCTTTAGATATCACTGCTGTCTCCACCACATTCATTCCTTCAGAAGGTCAACGTGAAATATAAAAGGAGAGGTGAAAAAGGCAAGATGGAAGGAAGATTCAGATGAAAGGCATGCCAGACAAAAAAGGCCAAATATTGATGGAGTGATGTCTGCTTTGTCGGGCCGTCATGACGAATCGAACATCCCTAAGACGCATCCAACGAATAACTTTCACCTCTACACATGAGGGCAGAGGGGATGGGAAATAGTTGGTGGCAAAGGGATCCACTGTTACACATTAGGCGTGTACCAGAACCCTTACAGAACCCCGATCTTGATCCTCTTCACAAGAAATGTAGCTTTTATCCAACCTTTTTACTTCTCAGTCATACATTGACTACACTCTACTTCCTGTACACTATGCCTTTACAAGTGATGTATCGTACAATTTCTTTGTCTTCTTCAGCCGCCTGAAACTGAAGAAATATGAAGATACATCTTAACCTGAGTCCAGCAGTGTCAATTTGAAAACAAAACAAGTTTTAACATCTATTTTTAGAGCATCTAAACAATAACATTTTCTCTCTCTCACCTGACAGTGATGGAGTAAAGTATACGAAAACATCAATGTATTCCCATAAGGGCTGTCAAGCCAACACTGTTTGAGTAGTCAGGCATCATGATGCTTCACTGCAGTTTCCAGGAGCTTCAGCTCTCTTAAGATGCGTGGATTGAAGAAAACCTGCATCACTTTCAGTGCATCATTTTCAGTTATTTTAGTTGCATGTGGAACAGTGTTATTATTTTGGGGACTTTCCAGTTGTCCTCTGTCACTTATACAGTGGTGTGAAAAAGTGTTTGCCACCTTCCTCATTTCCTGTTCCTTTGCATGTTTGTCACACTTAAGTGTTTTGGAACATCAAACCAATTTAAACAATAGTC
>NC_048411.1:21875006-21905255 GCF_013103735.1 Etheostoma cragini
CCACCATATTTTACTGTTGGTATAATGTTCTTTTTATGAAATGCAGTGTTCCTTCTACGCCAGATTTACTTGGACACAAACCTTCCAAAGAGTTCCACTTTTGTCTCATTGGTCCACAGAATGTTGTCCCAAAAGTCTTGGGGATCATCAAGATGTATTGTGGAGAAATTGAGACGAGCTTTGATGTTCTTTTTGCTCAGCAGTGGTTTTCTCCTTGAAACTCTGCCATGCAGGCCATTTTTGCCCAGTCTTTTCCTGATGGTGGAGGCATGAACGCTGACCTTAACTGAGCCAGGTGAGGCCTGCAGTTCTTTGGACGTTTTTGTTGGGTCTTTTGTGACCTCTTGGATGAGTCGTTGCTGCGCTCTTGGGGTAATTTTGGGCGGCCGGCCACTCCTGGGAAGGTTCACCACTGTTCCATGTCTTCGCCATTTGTGGATAATGGCTCTCACTGTGGTTCGCTGGATTCCCAAAGCTTTGGAAATGGCTTTATAACCCTTTCCAGACTGATAGATCTCAATTACTTTCTTTCTCAATTGTTCCTGACTTTCTTTGGGTCTCGCCATGATGTGTAGCTTTTAAGGATCTTCTGGTGGACCTTACTGTGTCTAGCAGCTCCTATTTAAGTGATGTCTTGATTGTGAACAGGTGTGGCAATAATCAGGCCTGGGTGTGGCTAGAGAAATTAAACTCAGGTGTGGACAACCACAGTTATAGTATGTTTTAACAAGGGGGGCGATCACTTTTTCACACAGGGCCATGATGGTTAGGATTTTTTTTCACCTTTAATAATAAACTCCTTCATTTACAAATTGCATTTTGTGTTTACTTGTGCTGTCCTTGACCTATGTTTAAATTGGTTTGATGTTCCAAAACACTTAAGTGTGACAAACATGCAAAGGAACAGGAAATAAGGAAGGGGGCAAACACTTTTTCACACCACTGTAGTACCACCCACATTTCACACACTTTTCACTGTTGTGTTTTATGCAAATTACCAATACTGAATCCTCTGATAAAAAATAAATCACACTTCAACTTGCTAGCTTGTATGAAAACCTCCCTGAGAGGAAGAACATGGCAGTCAGTCTCACTTCCCAAACTGAAACATTCTTTAGCAATGTTTTGAAATAGTGTCCCTTATTTACCCAGTATTTGCTGATTTAAATAAACAATTCTTAGTGAAAAATGTCAAGAAAATAAGAATACACTCTTGACTGTCCCATTTGCTCAGATCTTTATTTCCTCTCTAGATGTCATGTAGAACTGATGGTAAAATAAATGCCAAATGATTGGATTTCAATTTTGTACTTGTTTTTTTTTGTTTGAAGGAATACTTTCGTTGAAATTGGCAGTCACTATTATATGAAAATAGCAACAACTAAAAAGTGTGAGAGAGAAAGAAAGAGCCTAATAATCACTTGGAGACAGGGGAAACAAGAAGGCACAGCTGAGATACATGAAGGCGAACCAAACGGGAAAAACGTAAAGGACAGGCACATAAATAAGATAGAGATGAATCATATTTGAAGTCACAAATATAAACCATACAGGCTGAACGCCATGAACATTTTTGATTTTTCTCCAATTCTACCTGTCAATCTCGCCAATTGTTCAGCTGCAAGTGGCTCCCTGCTTCGTCAAGTCAACCGATGCTCACTCTCTCACTGTCACAGCTTGATTTGTGTTCTCTGAGTGCACCCTGTGTGTGTGTCTTTGTAGTGAGTCTCTTCCCCGGCTCCTGAAGACATCATTGGCTTTCCAAGCCCATCAGTTTATACCTGAAAAAATCCTGGCTCTCCTAAGTGACAGCAGAATCTCAGTGTGAGTGTAAAATGAGAGGCAGATTCGTTCAAATGTGTTGGAGAAGGTAGTCATACAGTTTGTTTTCTCACACATTGTGAATAGTTCTATGAAAAATAGTTAATGAGTGGGATGCATTTTGGCCGATTTAGTTGCCTCATCACCTTCACTTTATTCAAATCAATTTGAAGTATGTGTGTGTGTGGCTTCTTAGATTTCACATCATTGGCAGACACATGGATGGATGGATGGCAAGGGAGTCATGGCAAAACAAAAATGGGAGTGCTAAGGAAGGAAAGAAGGCAGCATTGAAGAAGAAACTTTGAAAGCAAAGCTTTCTGCTGCCAGTTACTTCACAATGGAAGAACCACAGCAAAGCTACAGTTCCCTGGAGAGAAATATAGTTTTGTTAACAAAAGTTACACGGAAAAAGTAGTTCACATCCCTGATAATGACTCAAATTTGCAATGTTATGTAAAATTAAAATAACTAGACTTTCCACCTTGCGGTTGCATGCCTCAGCAAACCAGTCAAGTTGCAGTTTGTTGGGGACCTGGCTTGGGAACCGGAGAGTGGGTTGTTCAATTCCCTGTCAGCTGAAGAGGTGCCTTGAGCAGGGCATCGAGCTACCAGCGCTGTGAAATGTTCTCATAATTACTGTATGAATTATTTAGTTGTGACCAAAAATGGGTTTAGTGAGGTCACAGTGAACTTGACCTTTTTACCACCAAAATCAAATCAGTTCATCCTTGAGTTTAAGTGGACATTTGCAACATTTGGAGAGATTCCCTCCAAGCAAGAGATATCAAGTTCACAACAACAGCAGCAACAACAACAACTTGTGTTTTTTCACTGGAAGACATCACCTGTACACATTTCAGATATCAAATATATTTTGTAGGCAACAACCAAAAAGTGATCTAAAACTACAATAATGCCCAAGTTTAGTCCAAAACAATAACTTACTTACATTAACGATATCACTTCAAGATCTTAAATACTCCTAAAAATATTGTCAGCTAGAAGAGAGAGCACCTCGTTACTGTAGAAATGATTTAAATCCACAAATAGAGACCACATTTCTGCCAACTTGTGATTGTATCAAATTAAACATTTAAGGTAAATGGTTTATATGGTAAAACAGCTGACTGTGAGGGGAAAGAAATAGCAATATTTCAGCAAACATTGTCTGTTTTTGTTTCTTTATCTTTATAGAAATGTTGTAATGTGACATCCAACAGTGAGAGTCATTTGTGATGCTTTCATTTACATAAAAAACTAAAGCAAAAGCAAGAACATTCTGGCGCATGAATGTAAAAAATAGCCTTGAAGATGTTCAAAATGACCTCCAAGTCTTGTTGCTCAGTAGTCTAAGAATGTGTTAGTTATTAGGAGAGCAGTGCACAGAGAGTCTCATGTTGCTTTTTCCCACGGTTCAGTGTGTTGGCCCACATCGGCATCGATCTGTGTCCTTGATTGCAATCACATTCACAAGTAGGTGTAGGTGGGAAAACAAATGTATTAATTAAATATTTCATAATGCACACAAATCAGTTTGAGTTATTACTTTCCATTTCTCTTTATCGGGGTCAGTGGATTACACAGGGATTAAGTGTGTGTCCTATATGTGTGTGCGTATACACACTTTCACATGCATACACACACACATAGGAGAACACCTTTATCAGGTTGCTGGATTACACAGGGATAAGTCGACTCGACTGATATTGACCCAGTGACTGAACTCACACATACACACTTTCCGTTTGCTCACACTGTGCACTTACACAAACTAATACCCACATATAGAACTGAGTGGTTCTATGCCACACACCCAGGCCAGTTTATTGTATCAGTATGGACATACGTGCAAGTTCTATCCTGTTCTGGTCTCGTCTCATCCCCTCTGTCCTTTGCTCTCTTAAACTGCTCTGGTTCAGATTTATTCTGGCCTGGTAAAGCTTAAAGCAACTACATGCTATTCCTTGTTGCGTCAATAACTTAATATACCATGACCACTTGCCCAAAAACCTTTTTTAAGACCATAAATCCACGTTTTCATGTGCATTGCAATCAAAATTGTATTGTTTTTCAAACACGGGAGGTTTGACTAATATCTAAAACAACAATTCCCATCCCATAAGGTTCTTACTGTATGCAGTGGAAACGTTCACTGCTTCAAATAGGATAGACACCTCGAACGGCACCTTTACTTTTTTGAGATTATTTTTAGGGCATTTTAAGCCTTTATTTAACAGGACAGATGATGACATAAAAGGGGAACGACATGCAGCAAAGGGCAACAGGCCAGAGTTGAACCCCGGCCCGCTGTATTGAGGAGTAAACCTCTATACATGGGCACCTGCTCCACCAACTGAGCTATTTGGGCGCTAGTCAACCCTTACTTAAAGGGTTAACATTACCACAACTAAATTTTCAGATTATGTTGACTTTTGACTGCTTGTTTGATAAAGTAATGAACTATAAGGAAGTGCTGTCTTGTGCCAAGTTAGCGTACCACAGCTATGGTTTCTTAATGTCAGCTAGTAAACACACCATTCCCTAATGTTGTCATTCCAGACAGCTTCAGCAAGTAAAATGCTAATTTCTGCAAACAAAAAAGAACTGCCCTAACATCCAGCCATGTGCATTTGTAAATGTGTTGCATGTGGATTTGCAGGGTACCTGGTCCGCACACATTGTGAATGGTAGTTGCATCTAAATTTGGTCACACATTGAGCTGAACAGGATGTGCACATTCGCATGAAATTGAAGGGGAGGGAAAAGCATGAAAAACATGTTTTTTTCACAGGCTTGAATCAGCATTCAAAAGGCAGATATGGCAGGAAACATATTGCCCACCAAGGCGTGGAATTGGTATTAGCATGCATTTTGTGTTTTTTATGAAAATTGACATGTGGTGAATTTACTTAACTCGTTATCTGTCCTTGTCTGCCTGGTTTTCCATCATCATTTGACTTATTTCACTACACATGTCTTTGACATGGAATCAAATGTCAAAAATACACCTTGACTCTGTGCACAGAGACCCACATGCATACACGTGTGACATCTATTTCTGTTTTTCTATGTGAGGCTGTTTGTCTTTCTTGAGCTCTTTTGTTGTCACACTTTGCCTCACCTGCACACAGCCCTCCCTGAGACAGACAGACAGACATACACACATTATGCCACAGTAAGGACCAAGCATATTTAGGGCAGCAGAGGGTCTTCTAAATTAGGTTTAGAAATCATTATTGGAAGTCTGAATATGGCAGCAATATTAATCTGCTTTATATAACACATCGTTGTCTCACTGTGGGAAGATCCTCATCAAAGCATTCCAAACGGGATTGTGGATCGATTGCATCTCCATCCAAGATATTAAAGAGGGCTAAAGAATCATCACCTGGGAGTGTTTCAGTCAGTCTCTCCCTGGAAACGGGATCTTTTCATGGACGTCTAATATCTTGGCTGGTGCCAATAAGTGTGCAGCTGACAGAGAGTTATTAAAGGCTCAACAAATTGTTGGCTAACAACAGCTCTGGTATAGCTTCAGAAGCTGTGTTTGTGTGAAGGCGCCATTGTCACCACTAAATTGAATACTCTATTGCAAGAATTCCCTTTTGCAGACCATTCTCTCTGGCACAACAAAAGCATGCACATTCTGAAAAAGACAGCTATTTTGCTCATACTTTTGATGAAATCTGTACGATGTGGGTAAAAAGATTTGGATGCCATAAGAAAAATTCCCTGTGATCCCTTCAGGATCTGAGGGTCAAGTTAAACAAAAGAAAAAGCTACATTTTACTTAATTTGTTTGCATGCTCCAGAGAGACATTTTTAGACTTGGCCCATATAACTAAGCAGTCCAAAATTCATTTTGTCCATTGTTAATAGATAGAAACATCTATCTTATTTCTGTTAAATATAATGGGCCAACTACTATATAAAATCAACAAAATTTGTCATGCCTGAGTCTGTTTTGAATGACAATGTTGACGTAAAAAGTAAAATACTATCTACCTTTTGGGCAAGGTTGGACTTAATGGACATGATTGTGCTAACCACAATTTTGCAATGGACCACACCGGAGTATGAGAGCAGCTATGCTTCAATAAACATACCGAATCCCAAAGAAATTCCCTCAGATCTGTCACAAGGTTTTCAGTGGTGCTTCAGAACATTAGTTAAAATAACTTCCTAGAAATTATTCTTTACTCACTTGAGATTTTGCACAGTTTAGTCTTGTACAAAGCCCTAATATTTCCAGACTGATTTGGAATATATCTTTAAATATCAGAATTTTTGTCTATTGTGATATTATTATTGTGTGTAGATGCAGATTCAAAAGTTCTAAACAGTTTCTTTTAACAAAAGGTAAAATGTTTAGAAGAATCTGGCCTTGCTGTAAAAGGTATGGTTTTGATTTGGCTATTTCTCTTTCTCTGCCTGCCTCTCAGACAGTCTACCGCCCACATTATCTCCCACTCTTTTCCTCGATGACCTGCTGTGAATGTATCCCTCCTCTCTCTAGGATTATGTTGAAGGCCATCCACTCCATTCGGCCATTGGAAAACCGGGCAGAAGAACAGCTTTAATTGGCCCAGAAATAGCCAAGGAGCCTAGGATGGATCAAGAAGGCCAAGGAAAAGAGGAGAAAGGCTAGGAGGAGCATGAGGAGGAGGGTATAAGGTTTTTTGAGGATTTTAATGTTTAACACTGATCTTCCCATCCCCGAGGGAGGGAGTGGGCTCTGTCTGTCTCGCCGCTTCGGTGCCATGAATGTGTATTATTCCTATTAAGGATGTAGATGTGCACTACTAATATACTAGTATATTATGACCGTTTTAAGTTCACGAAATATATTAGTGCTCCGGAAACTGTTGGAAAACTATGAAAAGTGATATTTAATTTATTTTACAGTGCACTCATCTCATAAATTGTACATTATTCTATTGCACTGCAGCAGTCAGAGATTATCCAGTCATTGAACTGGCCATATTTTGCAGTTTCATTATTTCACTATTAATTCTCTAAATAATGAGGATCAGCTAAAAAGCAGGTATAAGGTCATTTTCACTTATTAAGTTTTGATTAAAATAGGTTTTGTTTTTACAATAGATCTGGACTGCATGTCAAACACACAGGTTAATATTCCAGGTGCCAGCTTGGTACAGTTATGCTTGCAAAATGGAATGAAATATGTGGTTGGGTAGGTTGAGCGCAGTTTCCATCTGTTTCATTTCAGCACACAGACCAGCACATGCCGCTAATGCCGACTTGACCTAACAGCTCAGTGCAATAAGTAAGCAAAATAGCATGAACCAACAGCAACACACACTACTAAACACATTTTTTGTTGCAGTTCAGTCCAAATGGAAAAAGGTACTGTATTGTCTCTGCCAACACAAAGCTGCCAAAGGATTAGATTAAATGTACTACTGCATCTCAAATAGGCTACAACTGCTGTTTTCAGCTGATAGCCAGTCAACTACAGCAGTGGCAGTAGCTCAGTCCGTAGGGAGTTGGGTTGGGAACCGGAGGGTCACCGGTTGCAATCCACATGTGGACCAAAAAGTTTGGAGTGTGGATTGGTGGCTGGAGAGATGCCACTTCACCTCCTGGGCACTGCCAGGTGCTCTTGAGCAAGGCACTGTACCCCCCCAACACCCCACTCAGGGTGCTGGTTCAGCTGGCAGCCCACTCACTCTGACATCTCTCCATTAGTGCATGTGTGTGTACTTCAGGCCTGTGTGTGATTACTAACAAAGTGTGTACACAGAGTGTAAATTGTAATTTCCCCACTGGGGATTAAAAACTAAACATCTGCTGCCTCATAAACTACCTGCACTCCTTGTCACATCTTGTCCCTGTGTCAAGTTTCTGTTTTTAGTTTGTTTAGTTTTCCCATTTCCTGTCTTATTTTGTACTTATGTGTTGCCCCTTGTTTTACTTCCTGTTAAATATTTTCCTGCCTGTGTAATTACCTGTCCCCACCCTAATGTATTGCCCTTGTGTCTTCTTGTCTCCCCTATCTTGTGTAATTAAGTTCTGTCTTCCCCTCTCCCCAGTGCAAGATCGTCTGTTTTTCTTGTGTGCAGCTTTTGAGCATTTTTCCCTGTTTTTCTGAGTTTCTGATTCCTTGGATTTCGACCACTGCCTCTTTCCCAGATTTTCCATTTGCCTGCCGTTACTGGACACTTTTGCTTGTTTAATAGCTTGCTAATAAAACAAGTGTATTTAACCTTTTCTGAGTTGTGTATTTGTGGGTCCATGTGTGCGTGACACTCCATTTAGCAGTTTACCCTGACTGTATTGCTGCTTACCAAGTGGTTCACTGACTCGGTCTAGTAGTGTAAGTCTGTTGTGAATAACAGTTACCAGAGTTCAAAATTACATGTAATGTATTCCTTTTTGCTGTAATGCAGTGATACAATGCATTATAAATTCATTTTTGCTAGTATTATACTCGTCACAATCCAAATAACGCAAGTTAGAACGCATTTTAAGCAACATTCAGTGGTGTTTTGTTTTCCATGCAGGCTACTTCAAAATGAAAGTCTTTCCTATGACGGTTCGCAGTAAACCTAAATTACTGTGTAAATTTGTGTACCTTTTTCACATATCCGCTGTAAATCCAGTACTGTAAATAATGTAGATATTGAGTTTTAATCATAATGCAATTGACCATATTCTTTAGACTGTTTTAAACTAAACAACATGAATTTCTTATTCAAGGGCTTTAAACAAACATTTTACAACAATGCCGTACTTCAATACAACTGTAATGTACTTTTAATTGTTTATTTTCATTCTTCTACTCGCCTATTGTATGTTTTACTTGTCTATTTTTGTAGCTGTAGTTACTTTGCATATTCATATAAATTATACAAAATATCATGAATAATCTATGATGTATTAAAGTGGATTAAGAGGAGACTTTATTGATCCGGTGTTGAAAGTCACATGGTAGCTGGGAAAGTCTAAAGTCCGTTGTTATTTTTTTGGGTGAATGTAACTTAAAAGTAATGCAAAAGGAGAGTCACACATTACAATTCAGAGACCGTAATATTGTAATATAACAAAATAATCTCAAATGACAGTAACTAGTAATCTATAATGTATTACATTTTGGAAGTAACTTGCTCAACACATGATCAATATAGAAAATACAATTGCAAGAGTAGAAGAGCACTTCGAATACACTGAAAATCTTAAGGTGTATATCTTTAATTTAATAATTGTACATCTTTTGTTGTAGTAGTATGCTCACTACAGGTGCCTACAAGGGGAAAAGTGCTTGTAGAAACCCTGTGGTTGCAGCATCCTTTCAACATATTCAACAAACCTCTGTGAGAAACAGACTAAATGAAGAGCAACTAGTTGGTTGACTAATCAACTGGCTGTTGCATTGACGAGCTAACCGAATCTTGGACTGAATGAATGAATGACAGATCAGCCAATTAAACTGCAGGCTGATGAAATGATCACACATTATCCTGCTGTCAATTTATCCAATCATGTCTCACCATCTCATTAATCAACACATTTGTTATCTGCTCCAAACAAGCTCTGACTCTACGCACATCTAATTAGAGACACAAATGCTACCAGAAGGCTCTTAACAAAGACTGATGAACACCTCGTCTCATAATGCACGCTTGCATGCATTGTATTGTATGTATTCCTCAGTTGTTTAGACCAGGTAAAATCAAAACTCTAATGTCTATTATTCAAAAAAAGCCTCCCTTCAAATGAGGAAATACTGTGCTATTACTTGTCTATACTCCCAGACACTTTGGAAGAGAGATCAAAATGTGAGAGGATTTACAAGTCTGACAATCAAAGGTGCAAAAATAACATGGTAAGTTAAAAGCTACTACACTATGACCAGTCAACAAGTTGCTTTTGTTTTGCAAATCATAATGTATAATTTGATTCACAAACATACCAAGTTTTGTTTGTTTGCGACTTGCTGTGTGGTTGGAGAACCATCTAGTTCATATTCAAAGTTTGAAACGCATAGTTGTTCCCAAATGTGAAAATTGGCATGTACCAAAGCACACAGCACAGTTTGTTATCACAATAAAAAGACACAAATTGCAAAAATGTTCACAAGGACTTACATCAAAATAAAAGGAGCCAAAAGCTGAGGACATGTGTTTGTGTGTGTTCTGTTAAACCTAGCTTTTGTGTGTTGCTGTGCTGAGTTCCTTCTTAACTCAGAAACACAAGTACCCTCTGTGTCCCCGATGCACTTCACTGGGAAGGAGGGCACACATACACACACACTAACAAATGCGAACACACACCAGACAAAATGTCCCGTCCCAGGAGAGTATATTTCCTGTTGAGTGGGATTACACAAAGCGGTAACCATCCCTCCATATGACTCTCTCTCTCTCTCTCTCTCTCTCTCTCTCTCTCTCTCTCTCTCTCTCTCTCTCTCTCTCTCTCTCTCTCTCTCTCTCTCCCTCTTGCTCACACACACACACAAACACACACACACACACACAAACACACACATACACAATATTATTCACTGATTATTCATAGCAAGCTGGTGCACTCTTGGTCTTGATCCAAGTGTGTGTGAGTGTTTGTGTATTTAACACAAATTAATAAATAAACAGGTAAGCCCTCATTCTCTTTATTCTTATACTCTGAGTGTTTGTCTTTGTGTGTGGCATGAAACAGTCCAGTTGGCTTCAGGTGGCAGCTTGCCTGGCGCAGCTGTGCTGGTTTAATGGCTCTTACTGGAGGATTATTGGCTCAGTCTGAGCCAGGCTCGCGGCCTTGTCAGTGGCAACAGCGGTGACAGAATGGTCTGTCATACTCCGGCAAACATTCACTAAATGACAAAAACAAATAATGAAGGAGAGTAAGTTCATCTATGCATTGACAGAGAAGTTTCACCATAACCAACTTCTTTGACTTGTCAAAAAGAAATTAAGGAAACAGAAATAGAGTATTTACAAAAAACTGTATGTTGCTTTATTGATATTTCAAGGTATTTCTGAAGGAATATCCACTGACTGGTCAAACGTAGAAGGCATGTTAAGATATCTCCAATGTGGCTACATCTAAAGCAATTAACTTGTGTTTGTTATTTGCATAAATGATGTGCTCAACTTTGACCTACCGTTCCTGCCACGATGTGTCTCTGGCTGTACAATAAGCTTTTATCAACTTGATCTTCATGATTACTTTGCTGAGATATGTTAGTTTAATGAGTGATAATTAATACTGAGTGATGATCTGATAACCAATGCAGTGGCTGCACCTACATAAATAAGACTCCAGCTGTAGTAAAGCACGATTGCAATCACAACAATGAGAAGTCTAATACAGAGACATGTCATTTTCTGTACTCGGAGTAACTTTAGAAGGCCGGAGTAGAAGGCAGCCATAACGTACAGTATGATATGTTTTGAAAAATGAGTCTAATTCTTCATTTTCCTCAACTAGAGACAGCAGACATGCCCAAAACAATTTCTGGGCTGTTGAGGTTGTTGAGTCATTTCCCAAAATGTCATTAACAATGTTTTTTTCTAGAGGTGCCTGCATCTATTAGTTCTGAGCATATTAATTATGTCACTCCTGATGACATAATCTATGATACCCAATAATAAATATTCATGTACGTGTTTGTGGGAGTTGGTGTATTGTATACAAGTTACAGAAAAGAGCAAAATTCCTCCGGTCACTGGACTGTTAATGATGACCAAGTGCTTTTAGCATAGATTCTACATACCGATTCTTTTCAGTGATTGAGAGAAAGAACATAGTAGGTGACACCAAACTTTTGGCTGGTAGTGTGTATCAAATTTTCATGAATAAAGAAAAATTAAAGCCTCGTAGTTCTCACAAAGTCATCAAGATCCTTTACCCTGCACTCATGGGTTCCCCTTCTCACTCCCTTAAATCTGTCACTCCTCTTTAAACCTCTATTTCTGTTTTTATACACACATATCAGCAAATTCAACGATGACTTGTGCCTTGCTGTGAGTGAGATGTTAATTAAAATTAAAATTAAAATTAAAATTAAAATACTACATATGGATTTTGACAAGCACATTTGCTTAGGACTTGAACGTTTTATTTCCATTAAAACCTAACCAGTAAGATAGAATCATTCTGATGAAGCCAATTTGATTCTGCAGATTATGATGCAAGAAAATAGGCTAGTGCCACAAAAATGTATGTAATTTAATTTTAACTAACTTTCCCCATATAAATTACACTATAAAAAAATATTTAATTCAAGTTCAAAGCAAAAAAATTAAAACACAAACCAACAAAACATCTGGTGTCTGGGACGTTTCTTTGCATGGCTGCCTTACGAGCTGTGACCAGACGCCATGGTAACGTCTGACACCAACACCTCGTTAGGCCCTCGTTAAGCTCGTTAAGGCCACACTCGTTATGTTCTCCGCTAATGAGGCTGCTTGGAGGTGACTGAGCCGTGGAAAGATGTGGGGACGTTTTGCAATTGCAACAAGCTTACACATGGCCTTGGAAGGATAGAGGGGAAAATAAAAAGGGGGAGTCAGGGAAGGGAGAGAGTGATCAAGATAGTGAGAGAAGGAAGAGTGAGAAGAAAGATATTGGCTGAAAAAAAGAAAAGGAAGAAAAAAAATGATTTTGTTCTCTTTAAACACTGAACAACATTTTAACAGTATCAAGGTTTGTGTTTTTGAAGTGTCTTTTTAAAAAAAAATAATTTTAAACTCTTTACCAAAAAGAATAATTATCCAATTCTCCATTCTTCTTTTGAGTATATGCAGTTGAAACCCTCCTCGTCAAACGGTGATGTCCTGTCATGTTTTGCATGGTTCAAGGATATCGGCCCTGAGGTGTGCTCCAGGTGTGTCTGCCTTGTCTCGGTGAAGGACAGGGTTGGTCGAGTGCTGATGGTTACATTGGTGTTTGTAGGTCCTTAAGGCTGCTTTGTCATTTCAGTGCAATAATAAGTTTGTGAAGTGTACCTGGGAATACATAACAGTGTTTGGATGATTCCTTTTTATGTAATTGGCCAAAGGGGAATATTTCTGTGACACCATCAGTGGTGGGTTTGTGAATGGGTTGCAGTTATTCATGTAGAACATGCTCCTTTCATAACCTTTTGTAGTTATTTTTCGTGTCTTTTATCAAACAAACTTACTTGCTGGAACATTTTTATGGAAAAAAGATTTGCCACATTCGTCCTCTCTGTCTCTCTCTCTCTGCTGCCACATTCCCACCTCCTTGAACCCATTCACTGCCCCTCTCTTCCTGTCCATCAGATGCCCCCTGACTTTTTCTCGTGTCCCACCCACCTCACTCCCACATCAAGCCACTCCCTCCTGCCCTTTCCCTCCTTTTCCAGTCACCTGACCTTCCCCAGCCCACCTGCTCACCTGTTCCCAATTGCCATATTAGCCCTGCATCACCTCCCAGCTCCTTGCCTTTGCTTTCTAGATTCACTCCTCTGTTATCTGAAACCTGGAATCTGAAATTGGCTACCTGCCTTTTTTAAACCTGTTCAATTTGGATTTCCTGCTATCCCTTTTGGATTTGTTTGCTTGGTTGGACAGCCTTGTCCAAAACCCTCCTCGTCAAACAGCTCGTTGGACAGCCTTGTCCAACCAAGGACAGATTGACCCTTGCCCGTTTCATGATTCCTGTGCTTGCCTGCCTGTAAGTACAGTATATCCTAAAATAGATCTATTGGCTTTGAACAAGATAGCTGCTGTTTTTCTTGACAATCTTAACAATTTGTATATTAGCAAAAATTGTATTAACTTGCTGGTGATGGTCACAATGTTTAAGGAAATCTCAAGTGTGTGTTCAGTAGGTATACTGTATGTGCAGTTTAGTTTCCCATCCTCACCGTAACCCTAACCCTGTCCTAACCTCAGAGGAGAATTCCGGTCAATTTCAACACGTAGCTCTGTTGTCTGGAAATTTGGAGTGCTGTCAGTAGCGAGACGAATGAAACAAGTGGTGCTGCCTACACCGAGATATCCTCCTGCTAGCGTTAGCACCTAACAGGCTCAAACAGGGCAAGTTATAAACATGCTTTAGCCTCTAAACATGTTCAAAATGTCATTACAAGTGCCTACCCATGTACAGTGATTCTTTCTGAGTGAACACAGCGAAGACTGCAGTAGATGTGAAAGGCATATAAGTTGTGTTAATTTAGCCAGTGCACATATCTCTGTTTATTTTCTGTTTTCCGGTGATGTCCACACTAGTCCAAACACACCTTTCTGCAACAGACCTCCACATTCACAATCAACAAAGCTACGTAATGAAATTGACTGGAATTCTCCTTAGACCACTTGAGGTCAAATGCCTAACCCCAACCAATTGAGCTGCTCCGTAAAGCAGATTTTGTCTTGGCCGTAGAGAAATATGGGACACTAAACTGCACGTATCTATAGTTTAGCTGTGACATTTTGTGTGTTGCTTTTACATTTTGTGCTGGAGGTGCAACGCACTTTTGAGGCTGGTCTCATTTCCATTGGATAATTGACAAATTCAGGTTTCTTGTAGCCTATACAAACGGTCCTTTTACCCAGCCCTTTGCTGAAATATATAGTTAAATAAGAAGTGGATACTTCCAGTATGCCAGCTAGTGTTGCCAAGTTGTTTATTTGCACACATGGAGATGAAATGAATAGTAGACTTTGCATTAACAGAAGTTAAGAGAAGGCAATTATGAGATGAGTGAACTGGCATGATTAGGCCATTCATCAATGACGTTTCTCTTTAAAAGGATGAAAATTGAGTTTTGCATGAGAAATTATGCAGAAGGTCTGTGTGATCAGGTTGTCCTTGTCCTTGTCATTTTTTCAAAGCATAGCTATTCATTAGCTTTGTGCATTTTTTGATAAGAGTCTGCAAACACTGCGAGTTGCCTCTGTGCAGGACTCGACTTGTGCCCTGTTGTTGGTATAAATGGGTGTTTTTGTTTGCTTGTGCCTCTTTGTGGCATTAGCAATTGTTTCGTGTGTGTGTGTGTGTGTGTGTGTGTGTGTGTGTGTGTGTGTGTGCTCGCATGAGTGTTATTTTTGTGTGCACCTATGTGTGGGTGAAGCTGAACAAATGAAGCTAGTTTCCTCTCTGATCGTGTTCACAGTGTCAAGCACTCGGTCTGTAATTAGCACACAGACAGCCATCTGTCCAAACAACCAGCTCAAAACAACTCCTGTCCTGCTCACTTTCACTGCTATCGCAATATCCATCCCTCGCTAACTCTCTTATTTGCTTGCTCTTCTCTCCATCTGCCTGTCTGCCTATGTCTCTCTATATACCCTACATCTCACTGTCTCCTTATCCCCACCTTTTTGTTTGCTCACTTTCTAACTCCATCTGTCTCCTTCACTTGTCTTTTTATTTTTTTTTCTATCTTTCTTTAGGTCCCAAATGTCGAAGAACTTGAAGATTTTACAGTGGCATTTCTAGCATCAAAGTAAACTGATGGCAATAAAAATGAAACCGATTCTATACTATCTTAAACATCACTGACATTTTTTCTTCTTGTTAGCCCTCTACATCAAACAGCACAGGCTTGTTTGGACATTCATCACTTTGCATGCCTTGGAACCAGACAAATCTGTGAGCTCATGTTTTATTTGCTCTGGCAGATATGGCCCCAGTCCCATATACAGATTTCCAGCCGACCAGGCCCAGGTTAGGCTAACCACAACTGTTTATCCAATAAAGAGAGACGGTGACAACTTGTGGCTCCTTCGCACTACACAAAATAGGGGAGAGCGAGACGATTGAAACGCGGGACAGATGAAACATTCCAGTTTTCTCTGAGTGCAATGATGATAGACAGACTTCCTTAGGTGAAAACATAGAACATGTTAACCTACCTATCAGCCAAATATCATTCTGTTATTTCTTTTTATCATGGAGTTACAGCTGATAAATGCGTTTTTGAAGGTCAAAAGTAAACTTCAGCGATTACATTTTTTTGGAGTGTTTTTCATTTAAAGGTTTGACTGCACACTTATTTAGTAGTCCATTTAGTGTTCTCCACAATCCCACACTTTCATGTTGCATGCTTGTGGACATGGAATGCAAAAAAGGCTGTAATGGCATGGCTGTCAGGACAGTTGAAACAGCAACTCCAACAACAAACAACTCCATTTGTTTTAAATAAATGGACAAATATCTGTGTTTACACCTTTGTTTATGGAGGTGGATAAGTACTTCATTACCAACAATCCCACAGTGATGCCTCTGATTAGGGGAACTCATGCTTGTGAGGAGGGGGAGCTGTTGGCTATAGCTTGATTCAGTCTTAAATAATGCTAACTCAAACTAAACACTGGGTAAAGAAGGCTTTAGCTGACGTAACAGCTGTTATATATTTTAACGTTGTTTTCAGGTTTTACTTGGAGGGTCTTAAAGTTATTACATGCTGTGTAATAGTTAGCTGTTAGCCAAATTAGCTGTTAGCTGAACAAACTTCCTTTATTCACTAGTTCCTTCGCTTGATAATGAAAATATGTACACAGTCTTGTACCTGGACTTTTTAAGGATTTTTACTTTTTGTTTTTTTTTATTTACTGATTTGGACATCAATGGGAAAAATGAATGGGAAACTTACTTCCATAACCAAAGTTCTCTCAGAGGAGTGGTAGGACTGCTTGGTGCTGAAGTGCCTCAAACCTGCATTCTATCTGAATTCTAGCAGGGGGTGACACATGCAGTTCGAAAGGAGGTCGATTTCTGTAGAAATCTATGAGAAAGAGAATTAAATGGTACTTTATCGTTCTGTGATTCAATTTAATATCTAATCTATTGTCAGTGTAGCAGTGAGTCAATGTATGTCATTGTTTGAGGAAAGTACAACTTAAATGTGAATCAATGCAAACTGAGAGCAAATATATAGATTAAAATAGCATTGTATCTGTGGCTTCTAATTGCAGACTTTGGTTCTGTCACTCACTCACAGGGGAAGTGATCCAATATGACATCGTTAATTCAGAGTGTTGGGGCCAAATTGACTTAGCCAAATGTGTTTTTGCGCTCCTGTGGGAGACAATCGCAGTGAAAGGTGTGTAATTAAGTTGCTAGTTGCGGGGTGTGAGTGGTCACCTCCCACCCCCTTTCAGGTGGCAAACAAGGCCCCCTGGGATTTCTGTGTGTGAGTTTCATTGGTTAACCAATGACATAAACAAGGACACACATTGGGAATGTCTGTTTATATCCCTCCTGTCAGTGTTAGCATGTCTGTGAGCATACACAAAGAGGGAGCAAGTGTTTGTTTATGGGAAGGGGGGGGCATATAGAATGTTTGGGTAATCAACAGGAACCTTATCTACGCTTTATTCAGGGTTCAAATGTGCGCACGCACACTTGCATAACCACACAGCTGGGCAGAGCGTAAAACAGGCAGGCCCAGATTGCAGATCCAGATTGAAAGTACAACAGTGTTCACGGTGAATATTAACATTTGCTGAAAGCAGGTCACGTTAGCATTTTTTTTTGTCTTTAAAGCTATAGTGCATTATTTCTGTCTCCCTCGTGAGGAATTCTAAGTAATGACAACACTGTCGGCGCATCCACATGATGTAAGCCTTCTATGATTGTGCACGCGCCCCCACCCCTCCCCCACACAAATCAAATGAAATCAAAAGAACTTTGTTTGTGGTCAGGAACATTCATACACAACATGCAACAATACTGTCTGTATCAATCATACCAGAGAATAAATAAATGCTAAATACGAAAACTAAAAATCCTAAGGGTAGGAGTAGAGGGGTTACTAGGTAGAATAGGTCAAAGTTGTTATCGCTCAATGGCGGGGTGGTTGTTTGTTCAACAGTCCGATGGATGTTGGCACAAAGGTGGTCATGGCTTGTTTGGATCCTAGGGAAAGGGCACGGAATCTCCTCCTTGAATGTAACAGATGGCACTGTTATTGAGATTATGGGTGGGGTCTGATGTGATTTTACTTTTCCCGATGGCCTGTTTTGTCAAATATGGTTGTGAGAGTGGTCTGAGGTTGTCCAATGATCTTCCCACTCATCTTTATGACTGAGGGGACATTTGTTCAATTCAGTCAGGAAACCAAACAATGCCAATAAACTGAAGGTAGATTGGATGAAACAGTTATAAAATGACTGAGTATTGACTTGTTGACCTGCAGTCTTTGTAGCTTCCGAAGAAGGTAAGGTGGTGATGGAGGAGATCTATGACCATCTCCTTTTTTATTTTTTTTAGAGATGTTCAGGGTTAGGTGGTTATCCCTGAAACAGAAAGAGAAATTGGAATCTGGTGGTGTCCTTGATAGCTGTCATCATGAGTATTTTAAGTATATCATGTCTGGACTCTCACTTCTGCAGTCATTGGTGTACAGGATGAACAAAAATGTGGAGATCCCAGAGCCTTGAGGACAATCTGTGAAGATGGTTTTGACTGAGCTGCAATGGCGATTAAATCTCAACAACTGCTGTTTGTCTGAGGAAGGACAGAACCCACACAGTCAGGTCAGGGTTGATACCCACTTATGGAGTTTTTGGCCCAAGCGGTGAAGCTGCACCGTATTAAATGCGCTTGAGAAGTCAAACACTAGCCTGGCAAAGTTCCCTGGTTTCTCCAGGTGCATATGGACATTGTGCAATGCCGTTATAACTGTGTCAACTCATCTCTCCTTCCTGTAGGCAAATTGAAGTTGCTAGTAGTCACCATAGACTATCAATATTTGCAGTCTGTGGTTGCCACAGAGGACATGGAGAATTAAAAAAAAAAAAAACATGGACTCTTCAGAAGAGGTAATTATCTTCCCTTTGAATTGAAGTGGTGAAAAGCTTCCCCTAGTGGTGCACCAATCTGCTTCTCCTTAGTGCTGTCAAAATCTTAGCACAAATACAGAAAGAAGGTGTGGTGCCAGTGAACTGCTCTGGCATTCAAGCCAGAGGGACGGCCAGATTTGAGACTTCCATGTAAAAGGTCAAGGCTTTGGTGTCCAGTCAAGTAGTGGGATGGGTCGCTTCAGTAAATAACACACTTAGAATGCAGTACACACACCCATGTAGAATAAATACCATTGAGTTAATACGGCTAACCCCATTCTTCATTGACATCATAAAGTGGGGAGCAAAATCTGGTGTGACCACAGCTTCATGTGCAATTTGGCAATCCCATGTAATTACAAGAGACTGTCCTTAAGAAAAACAGCAAAATTCTCAAATAACTAATTCCCATGAAAACCCTCTTGTGGGCATAGTAACAATGACTTTATTTCATACCACACACACTTGTCTGTGGTTTGACTCAACTGTGTACAGCTCTAAGTGGGCTGATGCACTTGCAAACACA
The DNA here is from genome assembly GCF_013103735.1 of Etheostoma cragini. NCBI lineage: Eukaryota > Metazoa > Chordata > Actinopteri > Perciformes > Percidae > Etheostoma > Etheostoma cragini. Next base: position 21,894,135 of record NC_048411.1, read on the forward strand.
CATTGGTGCCTTTTGGCTTGTAAATGACACTTTAGAAGTTGTTTTAAATCACAAATGACAAAAAAACAAGGTCTATCATATGTACATTTTAAGGCTTAAAAATTTATAAATCTATTCAAAATAACTCAAACTTTACACATCGGCAAAACCATCGCTCCCCTCCAGATGATTGGTTGTCCCATCACTGGGAGAAGCCAGAGGTCATCTCATTCAAGGTTATTCTCTGCCCTGGGCCCAAAGTGGTGAAATAAACTCCGACTGCGGTCAGGCCAGCAGAGTCCCTGCTTGAACCCACCTCTTGTAGTGTAGCACTCATCACATTGTTAGTTGTTTGTTTGAGGGTAATGCTCTTTGATAGAATCTCTTTTCCACCTACAGATTGTTGTAATTTTCCAGGGACACAAACATATCTGAAAGTGTGTGTGTGTGTGTGTGTGTGTGACTTTTTTTTGTGCCGCAGTTTCTGGACATTGGTTCACTGACTTTGGTCAGGGCAGAGATAAGTTGGACTCAGTTTTGGCAACTTGTACAGAAACTAAATCCATCTCTCACTATGGCTTTGTTCTCTCTCTCCTACCCTCCCTCCCCTTCCTCTCTGTCCCACCTCTCGATCTTTCTCCTCCCTTCCCAGCCTCTGCCATCGTTTCTTGATCTTCCACTTCCTCTCCTACTTTCCTCTCCCCATTTTCTCTGCTATCCTACGCCTCCCACTCTCCCCCCACAGTTATTGATAGCACCCAGTGCTGTTATTTCATCCAAAGGGCCCTGTAAACAAAATTGTTTCTGACAGAACCAATATGGAAATCTCAGGCAGTGGGGCTACGAGTTATAGCATTAAATGTGTGTGTGTGTGTGTGCGTGTGTGTGTGTGTGTGTGTGCGTGTGTGTGTGTATTGAGGTGGTTCTCAATTCTGCGTAATAAACTCTAGTGCAGCTAGTCATTAAGTGGAATGTGTGTGTGAGATGGGGAGGGGTCAAGGCCAAATTGACATGAAATGGTCTGAATTAGCCCCACTTGTCTCCATTGATTTACGGTGGGCGAGTAAATTGCATCTGTAGTGGGAGAAGAAAAGTGAGGAGGGGCTTGCGGATTCCCTGTAATTGATCTCAGGCAGCTGTTGGTGTGGGTTCATGGTGACAAGCTGTACAGGACATACAAGAGGGCCACAATTTCATCATTGCTTCAACTCTTAATCTTACCTTTTGCACAAATGGCTGCTGGGTACTTGTGCTTGGAGGTAGGGGGGTCAGGGGACCTCTGAAGCCTGTCAAGTTTTTAAGTGTTAAATGGATTCTGATGAGAGAGAGAGGAAAAAGTAAGACACGTTAGGAAAGATTGTTTTGTTTTGAGATGGAGGTTTGTTCTTTCATATATTTTGATTTAGTGCACATCAAAATGACAGGTTTAGATGAAAACCACAGTTTTTTTAACCATTTTACAGCATTTCCTCATCCTTTTTAAACAATTTCTTTAATGACTTAATAAAAGAAGCAATTCACAATAGTGTAACAGAAGACCAGAGGTGGAAAAGTACAAAAATATTGGACTCAAGTAAAAGTACCAATACTTACCTGAAAAATTACTCAAGTAAAAGTAATAAGTAGTTTGTTTAAAATGTACTTTAAAAGTTACTTAGTTACATTACAAACTGTATAACGGGACATGGGGATCTCTCCCATGTAGTGAAAAATAGGACAAGGGTCATATATCCAAAACACTTTTAATTAAATAATTTATAAAAATGTATACACGTGTAATTACATATCACACATGACATTTAAGTGCTACTTTAGTTCAGACCATGCCATTAAACAATTTCAAACAATCAATTGAAAGTGAAACTACCATACACTGTTAGTTCAGAGGGCCACAGCTGTATGAATTAATTTAGCCAGTCTCATACATACGTTGTGCTGTGGAAGGGGTGGGCAATTTGCCTAAGGGGCCACACGAGAAACGGGGACTAAATGTTGTTTTTTTTGGTTTTAACTCTCTAACACATAGGATGTGTTACGTAGCAAAATACAATACTTCACTCAAAATGAACAAGTACATTTTAAAATGCAGATTTTAGAAACTACTTAAATACAAAATACATAACAAAACTACTCAATACAGTAATGTGAGTAAATTTATTTCGCTACCTTCCACCTCTTCAGAAAACAATGTCATTCCTCATACTTCTTGATTAAAGACTATAATTGGCACTATACTGTGTATATTAAGAGGTAGTGATAGGCAGGAGGTTAGAAATAAACTTAAATGTTTTTTTTTCTGGCCAAATTCTCAGTTTTAAACATTAACATTGAAACGGTTGCAGTTTGGTTAGTGTTGGGCACAAAAACTGCTTGGTTAGGTTAAGGCACTAAAACTTAGTTTTGAAAAATATCACAGTTTGGGTTAAAATCCTAGACATTTGTCAATTTACATCTGGTTACGCTTGTGATGCAGAATAAAGGCCAGATATTGGGGTGGCCATGGTAGGATTTGTAAATTTTACTCCGGGATGGGAGGCTCTAGTTTATTAGCATTTGTTTAAACCAATCACAATCGCTGTGGGCGGCGCTAAGCTATGGATAATGGTGTCTCTGTAAAACAGCCTCGGCAAGGAACTTGTTTTGTTGGAACAAGTGTACGTTCCAAAGTAGTTTTAGTTGTGCAACAGAAAACTAGATTTGACAGTCTAGCTAGTTGTCTGGATTTACCGTGCAGGGATCTGAGGAGCAGTTAAAAGATGTTGTTGGTGGGATTGTGAATCCAGGATTTAGCCAAAGGATTTGAACAACGACAACTTCTCAGTCTCTTCCTTGTATCTGCTAAAGCACAAACGGTCTCCTAAGCCCCTCCCCCTACGAGGGAGAATAAATCCATGTGCGTACGCAGTTAGACCTGCTTCTGTTTCTAAGGAGACAGAAATGATTGTTTTCTAGATTAATTTACTATTAAGAGGCCTTTGGGTATTTATGACATGGACCACCGGAGGAAAATAGATTTCATTTCATTTTATTCTGTGTGGATAGGGTCCCCCAACTTTTTTATTTCTGAGAAGTGGCGCTGTCCTGAGTTGAAAGAGCCTACTTGTTGGCACTGTCCATTTCCGTAGGTTCTGAAATACAATTTTTTTTCAACTGGCCTACTTTTCTTCTTTTTTGAAGGATGTGCATCCGTACCAGAGCCATAGAGGGAATCACTCTGCCCGTACAAGCACCCATGAAAGAAAACATAAATTGGCGCCTGTGCTAGAGGGACACTGACAGATCTAATATACATGTTATAATTTATTTACATGAATGTCAAAGGCAGACTGGTATCTTTCTGCCCTGTCAGATTCTCTCCCTCTCCTCTGCCTTGTGTGTGTGTCCGTCCGTGTCCGGTCAGCAAGCTTGCGCCCGCAATATCTTGTGGAGCTTAATAACTTGAAAAAACTACAAGTTCCACTTAATTGTATAATGGATATGTGTAGAGTTGTTTAAACAATTGAGGAAATAAATGTCTGGCAAAGCCCCATGGATTGATGAGATCCGTCCAGAAATGCTGAAAGCTCTGGGTGTGGAGGGGCTGTCTTTGTTGACACGACTCTTTAACATTGCATGGAAGTTTGGGACGGTGCCCAAGGAGTGGCAGTCCATGGTGGCGGTTCCCCTCTTCAAAAAGGGGGACCAGTGGGTGTGTGGCAATTACAGGGGTATGTCACTTCTCAGCCTCCCTGGTAAAGTCTAATCCAAGGTGCTGGAAAGGAGGGTTCGGCCAATAGTCGAACCTCAGGTTGAAAAGGAACAATGCGGATTCCGTCCTGGTCGTGGAACAACGGATCAGATCTTTACTCTCGCAAGGAACCTTGGGGTATGCCCAACCAGTCTACATGTGTTTTGTGGATCTGGAGAAGGCGGATGACCTTAATGGCAGTAAGTCAGACTGGTTCCAGGTGAGGGTTGGCCTCCGCCAGTGCTGCGCTTTGTCACCAATCCGTTTTGTAATATTTATGGACAGGATATTGAGGCTTAGTCGGGGTGGGGACGGGTTGCAGTTCGGTTGGCGAGTTCAGGATCTCATTGTTGCTTCTTGCAGAGGATGTGGTCCTGATGGCATTATCGGCCTGTGACCTTCAGCCCTCACTGGATAGGTTTGCAACAGAGTGTAAAGCGGCTGAGTTGAGGATCAGCACCTCTACATCTGAGGCCATGGTTCTCAGCAGGAAACTGATGGAGTGCCTTCTTCAGGTAGGGAATGAGTACTTTCCCCAACTGAAGGAGTTCAAATACCTTGGGGTCTTGTTCATGAGTGAGGGGACAATGGAGCAGGTGATTGGTTGGAGAATCGGCGCAGCGGGTGAGGTAATACATTCAATTTATTTGCACCAGTGTGACAAAAAGGGAGCTGATCCACAAGAAAAAGCTCTCAATCTACCTGTCAGTTTTCATTCCTACCCTCACCTATGGTCATGAAGGCTGGGTCATGACCAAAAGAACGAGATCCAGGGTACAAGCGGCCAAAACGGGTTTCCTTAGGAAGGGGGCTGGCGTCTCTTGTTAGAGAAAGGGTGAGAAGCACAGTCATCTGTGAGGATTTTGGAGTGGAGCCGCTACTCCTTCGCGCTGAGCCAGTTGAGGTGGTTCAGGCATCTAGTAAGAATGCCCCCTGGGCGCCTCGCTAGGGAGGTGTTCCAGGCAGGTCCAGGTGGGATGAGGCCTCGGAAGACCCAGGACTAGGTGGAGAGATTTTATCTCCAACCTGGCCCCAGTCGGAGCTGGTTGATGTGGGTCGGGAAAGGGAAGTTTGGGGTTCCCTGCTGGAGCTGTTGCCCCCGCAACCTGATGCCGGATAAGTGGACTAAGATGGATGGATGTTTGTCATCTGCTGCTCTAAGTTTCCTTGGCCGACCACTACGTCTACGATCCTCAACGTTGCCCGACCTTTTGCAAGTGTACTTAATAAGAATTGCTGCTGGTTGGAAGGAAAAGAGTAGTAATGGCAAATATTGATGTGATGTTGTGTTTGCTCACTTTGCATTTAGTAAATGGATGAAGATAAACCTCACTATTTTGTTCCTAGTTTACAGCATTTTCATGTGTAAAGAGCAGTATGTAATGCAGGACAGAGTCATCGATTCTCTCTCACACATTACTCTGATTTACCGTGCCTGACAGTGGTCTTGCTCTGTTTTTAATATGGCAATGGAAACCACTTGGTGAGACGGAAAGGCGTTCTATTTCCCTGACTCGTTGCACTATGACAACACATGTGATTGCAACACACACGGAAACAAATGTGCACACACATGCACAACATTATTTGCATAGAAGCAGAAGTTTTCCTAAAATCCCACAACAAGACACCCTTCCTCACACATTGTCTGGGCATGAGCCATCCTATATGGTTGACGCATGTACACACATGAAAATTACAAATACGGCCTCACATGTATACACTCTAAGCCTGAGCAGATCTCTTCACCAACCATAATTGGATTCTAATATATTCTGTTTGCTCCACTGAACAAAGAGATGGCTATGGTTTTCGACTGGAGAGCGAGTGAGACAGAAGGAGCAAGGGATAGAGAGTGAGGGAATTACATGTAAATAGGTAGGTTTGTCGGTGGCGGTCATCTTCCACAAGCCCTAGCGTGGAGTGTATAGTCTGAACAAGCTAGACTTCTGCATTACTGTCTCGGTCTTTGGACTTTAATATGTGGATGAAAGTTGTATCTACTGCAGCAAACATACTTTTCTCTCACGCTCACAAACACAATTTTGACCCAAGATCTGTATCTAAGCAGTTTGTCTTCTTTCATTCTGGTCACTTTACTTTGCCCTTCAGAGTGCTTAAAAATGATTGTTTGCACCGTGGTAAATAAAGAAATACTGTTCATACTACAGAACTATGACCACCAGTCAGACATAATCCTAAAGCATCACAATTACTTTTCTGAGTGAAGGAGATTGACTTTAAGCTGCACATCAACTTCATGATGTTACTTGGACTTATCACCAGTGAAAGCCAAATGAATAAAAAAAGCAAACATGGATCACCATTCATCACATCCCTTTTATATGTGACCATTCAATTAATGGACCGAATACATTAATGCAAGGTTTGGGCTCATCTGGCAGTTTGGGCTCATCTGGCAGTGAACAGTGAGTTTTGTTGGAAAAAAATAATATTTTGACCATTATTCCCTTCAACATCCAATTGGGGCTAATCCTGGCCTTCTGCTTTCAAAATGGAAAAGGATTACTGTATTAGCCTTATTGAAGGTTTAGGAACATAAATGAGAATTTTGGAAGTTATGGCACTCTAACAAACTTTAAGAAAAGCATTGAGAAATGTATATAGCAGTACATGTTATTAGAGGGGTGTGTGTTTCAGCAAGACAAGAGTGATATGAAGTACTTTCTTTTAAAAGACGTGTTTTCAGACTGTGACAGATGTGACTTGTAGTGCAAAAGTCATTTCCCACTGAGAAGCCATGGGGAGTTAGGCTGAGATGGGTGCAGCATGACCTCAGGGTTGGCACAGCACTGAAGCAGACTGTCCATGGATGGGGGGGGGGTTCTACCACAAGCTGTGATGTGTTGGTGCTCACAGCTGACTGTGCAGTTGCCTACAGCTCAGCTTGTTCAAAGGTGAGAAGTAAATGGCAGTTTTTGCCTCAATCTTTTTCTTGGCAGATCCATTTTTTTCTTCCTTCCAGTCGTCCGTACGCAGATCTCCGTATTTGCAATCATGCAGATTTTGGAAATAAACCAAAACCCCTAGGTATTTTGCCTGACTGCAAACAAATTACTACCTTAAATTTAAAATAAGTAATGGAAATATAGGCACACAATTGAGAATATTTACATTTGATTTAAATAATCAGTTTTCCAACAAATACAAAGGTGTGCAGTTAATTCATTAAATTAGAAAGATTGCATCAAAGTGAGCGTGCGGCTTTCCTAGCCTTCATTTGACTTTACAAGCAAGCACTTCGCTAGCTGAAAAGGAGAGCAACACTTTTCAATTGTTCCTTATAGGAAATGGATGCAAAGTACATTGCAACCATGCAATAAAAAGTGAGACTTTTGTTACAGTTCATAGAAGTAGAGGACCCAAATGAAGAGAGGAGGCAGGCAGGCAAGAGTTTGTTTTAGAACAAAGATTTATTAACAAAAAGAGTCAGGGCCAAAATAGAAATCCAAAAGTAATAACTGAAGACTCAGAGAAAACACAAAGTCCAAGACACAAAGAGAAAAACTCACAGGGAAACAAAGACCTTATGGAAGAGTTTAAATGCTGCGCAAAATGACTGGAACAGATGACTGGCAAACACGCACGACAACACACAAAAGCCTCTGACTAGAGACGAAGGAAGCACAGGCACTAAATACACTGGGTAACAAGGAAACAAGAGGCAGGTGACACAAGGGCTGGGAAACAGGTGAGCAACATTAGGCAATCGCAGAGGCAGGAAAAATCAGGAAGGAAAGCCGGTAGTAAAGCAGAAAACCTAGACTGTCAAAATAAAACAGGAATCCGAACAGACACTCACTGGAAGACACAAGACAAGAAGTACACTAAGGTGACAAGGGAGGACACATGGAGAATAACAGAAAAAAGGAAACAAAATTAGAAACCATAACAACTTCATAATTTCACCTGCATTGGACTCTTCCTGACTAAAGTGCAAAGGTAGAACCGGTCGGTGGTCAGTCTGGAAGTGAATAAGCAGAGCAACCAGGCTTATAGCATATTATTCTTAATTTATCACACATTGATTGTGTTTTAAGAGTTACTGACAATGCAATCTTTGTGATGAATGCCTTTTTGTGATATAATGAATGCTTGCTTCCTCCAGAATTCCTCTAATAATGCCAAGTGACCGATTCTTAAAGGGGAAAAGAAAAGTAGTTGTTTGTAATCAAATTGCCCAATTCTTTTTGATCTTGAGTAAAGAGTCAGGTGTTAGCAGCTTTTCTTTTTGGGGGTCATAAGCTGAAAATGTTTGGAACAAATGTAGATGACCAAGCACATATAATAATGTATAATTACTACTACAAGATGTATTGTTTTTGTCTCTAGACATATGGGAAATTGTGTGCACTCGTTATTTTTTTAATTATTTGTTGAATTTCCCCAAACAGCCAGTGGGGCCTCATTGGCATACAGACAATGTACTTGTATAAATATTACATTTTGCTGCATGCTTGCTGAACTAATGCCTTGCCTCAGTTGCGGCCCCAAGAGGAATAGTTCAGTAAAAAAACGATAAATAAAAAAAAAAAAAAAAGTCTTTAAAGCTTAAGTCACAGGGAATGCTGCAGCTTTGCTGGCTGAGGAAAAAGTCATTATGGGAATTTAGAATATTTTTAAATGCACTGATTATGTTTCTGCTCCATTAGATGGATGGATGGATGGCGGTTTGATATGTCATAGAGAGAGTGAGCCTGTGACTGCGAACGTGTGGGGAAAGTGAGTGAACAATGAAACGGCACAAGTTGGAATAAAAGTGCATGAAGGCTCACTGTTCACAAGTTGGAATCACAGTAAAGATAAAACCAAAGTGGCAGAAGAATAAGATGAATGCACCAAGCCTTCTTCAATGTCAATCACATCTACAGCTAAGTTAAGGACAAATCTAGGACAAATGTATTATAAAGAATGAATGCATAGAGGATCTTCTGTAATTGCCACAACGTAGTGTCTCTTCTGTAAATGTGACACTAGGGGGGGCTGTCGCTCCTTCTTAGCCTCTTGTAGAGGCCGTGGAGTCAGACAGACAGACGGACAGGCAGTGAGGCTCACGTATCTCCGTCTCCGGAAATCCTCCCATTCCTCCGCCGACGGACTGATTTGCAATTCAATAAGTCACAATGTCATCTCTTTAGCTTTTACACATTTAGCTGACAAAGGGAACCTGGCAGGCTGCCTCGTGAAATATCGTCTCGGACTCAAATAAGACCTTAATGTTCTCTCTCTCTCTCTCTCTCTCTCTCTCTCTCTCTCTCTCTCTCTCTCTCTCTCTCTCTCTCTCTCTCTCTCTCTCTCTCTCTCTCTCTCTCTCTCTCTCTCTCTCTCTCTCTCTCTCTCTCTGGAAAGTGAATGAGTTTTATGGCAAGGTGTCCGGTGTATCACATTTTGCTGTTGTACAAGCTGTCACACATCACTGGAAGCGGATGCGGTGCGCGCGCGCGCGGTTTTGGCGTGTAGGCCTACATGAGAGCTCGTGCGAAGGTGGCGTCTATCGATTACACAGTGAACAGGTGTAGCGTGTGTCTTTACATTAATAATGCAGAGAGGGGCTTTAAATCAGAAACAGCACACACACACTGACCCCAACATAGAGCGAACACAGTAGGCCTTTCTTGGGGGATATCGTACTTTAAACGTGCTCAAAAAGCTGCATTGCGCAGGGATATCCCTTTTTTAACTTTTTTTCTCCAACATGTTAGTTTCATTTGTTGGCTTTGAATGACTATGGCACAACCTTTTATGTTGTATTTTAGTTTTTTACTCGTTTATTAATTTTGAAAATACATATTTTAATAGTCCTTATGCTGTGGGTACTGATGTTTTGGGGGCCCCTCCAAAATTAAATGAATGAATAAAAGAAGAAAAATTACATGAATGAAGAAAAGAAGAAAAATAATAAGGTCTTAACCATATTAATACATCAAAAATTTGGAAAGAAATTAATTTAGCGAAAATAAATTCATACACCATCCATTGGCTGCAAACTGTCACTGAAATCCCCAAATCCCGCCCTCAGCCCACAGTCTCCGCTGGCCCTCCTCCTCTTCCTCCTCTGCCGGCTGGTGGAAACGACAGACCTCCTCCTCTTGTGTCCTCTCCTCCCTCCATCCCGCCGACGAGTGTATACAGCCTCTCAAGTTGAACCCAGACGCACACATAACACGCACAGCTAGAGGAGGATAGACAGAGGGAGGAAGGAAAGGGAGAGCGGACGGAGCTGCTGCCGGGCGAGCGGAATTTGGATTTTATTCATGAACCTTTTAAGTGACAGTTTTCTTCGGCGTTGTTGTTTCAAAACTGCTCATTGAGTGGACTTTTTCATTCGTTGGATGACTTCTTCATCCACTCTGTTGGTTCTTTTTAAACTTTGGAAGAAAGAAAAGTGTGATAAAGGGAGAGACATTGAGGTTTGCTCAGCTTTCGCTGTCCCGTTTGAATGATAGAAGCGGAGGAGCGTACCGGTGGAAAGCGCTTACCACGGGGGAAAACAGACTCTTTCCTCGGCTCTGTCTTGAATGAGACAAACCGGAGACTTTATTTCTGGGGGTGGGGAGAATTAAACAAGAAGCTAGCCTACACTGGAACTGCCCATCGGGGTTTTTATTTTTTTTATCACTGACTCCAGAAGGATTTATAGTTTACTCCAAGTCTGATGTGCGCGCTGTTTTACGTCAAGCACAGCGGGAGCGCAGTTTGGTCAAATTGAGATTATTGATGGCACCGATGCGGTAGTGATCTGTCTGGGGGGGAAGAGGAAAACGATAATAAAAAAGATCCCCCTGTCCTTTGTCCGTTTTGTGAACAGTTTTACCGAGTAGCGATGGACACGGTCTGGAGAAGGCGAGGCGCGCTGGTGGGATGCCACCTCTGGAAGAGGGTGCTTCTTCTTTTCCTGTGGAAAGGTAAGAGATGCAGATACACGCGAAAACTTGTCAATCAGTTTGAAAACGTTGTCGTTTTATTTTTTGAGGGCACTGGAAATCAGGAATGTCACATCCCACTATCAGTATTTTTTGTTTTAACTTTGTGTAGGCACCGTGGGTTAGTGCATCAGCGCAACCTGTTCTAACTGTTGGTATGTTTTCCTTGGCTTTAATGGTGCTTCAATGTGTGATTTGGAGGTGAGCGATGTTAGACAGGCATGTCAATGGAAGGAAACTCAACTCAAAACTCAGTTTACCCACACGACCATCCTCACAGAGATCAACGTGACAGCAACCATCACTAAACGGTGTTCAACTCAAACAAGTTGCATGGAGTCATGACGCTTTCCGAAATGATCAGAGGTTTTCCATATAGTAATCCCAGACTGGAGACTGCGGTCAAGCCAGCCGACACTCGGATCGCCGTGGTCAAATCAGCCGACACTCAATTTGTAGTACGCGATTTTA
>NC_048411.1:21905355-21952520 GCF_013103735.1 Etheostoma cragini
AGAGCGCACAACAAATTAAGTGTCGGCTGATTTGACCACGGAGATCCGAGTGTCGGCTGGCTTGACCGCAGTGACTGGAGGTTATGTCTGCCAACATGTTAACACTCTGGGAATTTAAATGAAGCAAGTTCACTTTTTGGGCCAAATGACGATCGATTAGCACTTATTCACCTTGACACCTCCTTTCCGTGCGTGTGTGTGGAATAATAAGTAATTGACTGAGCCGAAGCGTCAAATGTCAGATGCGTACTAACTGGTGCCCTGAGACACCCGACCCCCGGTTAGTCGGCTGCTGACCGAGCCGTGTGCCCGTTTTAAGTCCCCGGAGAAGACTAAGCCGACTTGGCAGCGTGTGTCCTGTAAAAAAATAAAGAAATAACTTAAGTTGTCGTATTCAAATATGGGAAAGAAAACGAAAGCCGGACTGACTGGCTGCGACCTTTGCGCTCGTCTCATGGAAGAGGGGATCTAAAGGGTTTTTCCAATGTGAGGTCCTTTTTTTTTTTTTTAAATCGAAGATTAATGATCGGCTGTCTCCCCCCCCCCCCCGCACACGCGCGCACACACACACACACACACACTCAAGCATTAGTGAACTGAAATAAAAACTTACCACAAGGAGCCCGACCCGTGTCTTAATGGATGTGAAAAGAGCATTTCTTAGTCTACAAAATGCATACATCATAGACAGAAACAGGAATAGAGCGGTCAAGACCACACCTATGTCCGCCTAGGTCTATATGTAAAGCAATGACTTCATTATGAACTTTTAAAACGGCTTTCATATTAATTGGACTTATGGTGCGTGATTTAAAAAAAAAACAAAAAAAAAACAGCCGGTCTTTTAGGCTCAACTGAAACTGTTAGAAGATAATATTATTCGGAGTCTGCGCAGACGGCTATTCCCTGTCATTCTCCCAAACACTAAACGGGGATGAGATATTCTGAATTCTGCTCGGGCAACACAACCACCCACTTAATTCAGGGAAGAAGAAAAAAAACGAAAAAGTCGAAGCAGCATAAGCTGAAGAAAGCTGGCAGATATTTTGTGTTTCGAGCCCTCTGAGCGCGCGCCTGTAACGCCTCCGTTTTCCACACACATGACAGATCATTCAGCATTAGTATCACATTCCCCTGAGTGTATTCTGTGTCCGTGCGCGCGCTTCAATGCGCGTGTGTTTTAATCGGCTCCGGTCACTCACGGCTCACTGAACAGTTGCAGCGTTGTGAGCTCCGAGGCGCTACGGTGGCTGTCGCCTCTGCTCCCGAAACCGCCTTTCCTCCTCTTCACATGGGATGAGATCCAAAAGACAAGAGCTTTGGCCCCGTGACTCTCTGTACCTTTTGACTGACTGTGCATATTGTTCCTTGACTGCTGTTTAGTAGGTCCCTTGGTAGTTGGAATGGCCAGTAGTGTGTGTGTCTCTCTCTCTCTCTCTCTCTCTCTCTCTCTCTCTCTCTCTCTCTCTCTCTCTCTCTCTCTCTCTCTCTCTCTCTCTCTCTCTCTCTCTCTCTCTCTCTTCCTCTCTTTTACTTTCTTTCTGTCTTTCTTGCCGGTGTGGTGTTTCAGCGTTTGCGTTTATATGGTGTAGTCACACAGGCCTTTAGTCACCTGTGATTGTGTGTATGCAGCTGTTGCCATACTGTCAGTTGTAATACTTTTGCATTGTGTACTGAATTCTCCACTCCGTTTCTGACTCCAGCCACAGAAAAACATCACCTTTTAAACCTATTGCTCAGTTGAAATGTATGAAAAGTGTTGTTTTTTTTTGTTTTACCTCTCTGATCATAGACTTGCCTTCATCTCCCCAGTAGTTACCATTTTATTTAATGTCTCAGTATTCTATTTTCATGTTTCTATCATTTCATTGCAATTGCATCCCTCTGTTCATTCATCATTCAGGTAGTCTCCAGGTTATCGTTGTTTTGTTTAAATGCCGTGTGTGTGTGTGTGTGTGTGTGTGTGTGTTTACTTAGTTACATAGTTGGTAATCTTTGTAATAATTCTTTAAAAAACAAACAAATGAATAACCAATATGATGTTATTGGATCTTTTCATACTCAAATATAAATATGTATGAGCCCAGTGCTACTGTATATCTTTAAGCATGGCCAAGAACAAAAACTACTTTCTGATTGGCTGCTGGTGTTTTTGAAATCAGGAAATCCCAACAGTCCCACTCAACATTTTCACTGACATAAAAAATTGGAGCACAAGCATTTTCCTGATTTTAAAGTGAGCTACTAAACAATGAGACGTTCTGAAGCTCACTTTAACGCCTTTTACTTTTAAGTTTTCCTTTTTTTAATGTGTGGAATAACATGTCAAAGATTGTCCTTTGTGTCAAAAGCTGGGAAGAAAAGTGTGTGTGTGTGTGTGTGTGTGTGTGTGTGTGTGTCATTCTGTCTGCCTACTTGAGCGTGTTTTGCATTACACTGCTAACCTGTAGCAGAATGTCAGCACTACGCACCATTACTCATGCAATACAGAACATTAATAATTACTGATGTCCTTTCTGTACACTGCTTTTCCCTGCTCTTTGTTTCTCATTGTTGGTTCATTGACTCACTCTGTATGGGTATATGTGCACACACACACATACATATACAAAGAGAAAGACTGAGCTTATTCTCTGACAAAAAAGTAATAGAGGATTTTGAATCAGACAAGGGACATTTCTGAGATGGAAAATGGGAACTTTTACTCTACTTTTACTTATTACTCCTGAGAAGTTGGGGGGGGGGGGGGGGGGGGGGGGGGGGGGGGGGGGGGCATGACGAAGTGAGCATGTGAGGCTGCTAAACATCATGGTGTTAGAAAATAATACTCCTTCAGGGTGATATTTTTTTTTCCTTTCTGTGTCACTGGTGACTGGGAGAGGTTAGAGCACAAAGAGACACAGCAGAGTGAATGTAAATGGACTGTTCTTAAATAGTGCTGTTCTAGTCTAAAGACTCAACAACTAGTCAAAGTGCTTTTACATAGTACAGGAACCCTTCACCATTCAACCCTCCAATGGCACAGCATTGGAGGGTTCAGTGTCTTGCTCAAGGACACTTTGACATGGTACTCAAACCACCAACCTTCCGATTGGCAGGCAACCGCTTTACCACTGAGCCCCGAGTGGTTCACAGAGACACTGAAAAACAATATTTGGTGCACTGGAAGAAGTAGACATGAGTCAGTCTTTACTCCCTGCCTCCTTTTTCTACCGTCATGAAATTCTCTGCTTTTTACAGTATTGACATTGTGTATCTTATATGATATTTTGAGGTGACTGCAAGGTTGCCTGTTTGGGAAAGCAGAAGAGAAATGTATGGCTCTCTTTTGAAAAATGTTGTTGGTGCTCCTGAATCTGGAAAAAAAATAAAAAAAATTAAAAACACAGCTGTTCTGCTACAATACTGTGGGTGAAATGGATAGATGTGCTATCAGGCTGCACTATTATCCCATTTTAGTCAATAAATGTATACTGGACTGGTATTTTACATTATTCCCTATGTCACTCTGTTGTGGCAGTTGTCATGTAGATACTTAAAGGCAGGGTTGGTAACATTTTCCAATACATACTTTCTTATATATTGTTTGAAATGGTCTTTACACCCCAACGGCATAAATAAAAAGATTACTCATCTGTAGCTGCTGTAATCCTGTAAAAGTTCCCACGATCACTGCCTTGTGGTCCACCTGGAAAGAACCAATGAAATGCCCTCTTCCCATGTTCAGATTTGTAGTGCCAAACCAGAATCGTACAGAAAATTTCAAATCCAAAACATTTACACATACCCCCGGTAAATGTGTTTTTTCAAGGTTCTATTAATTAATTGTTTTGTTTGAATTTCCAGCAGAGCTGTCATGCATCCACAATTTCTTCACCTTCTCTCAGCTGCCGCTATAACTTTCATTACAGCAGGCCAGTAATGTCCAACACCATGTTTAAAAAAATAGATAGATTTTTGTCAGCCGGCATTTATGAGCGTTTTTAATCCTGACATTTTTCCAGTGTTAAAAGAAAGCAATAGTCTTAATGCATATGCTGGTATACAGCTGGAACACAGGTCTCGTAAGTTATAGTTTTGAACCTGAATAAATTACCAAATTTAATGTATTTACTTAACCAGACCATTTTGCAAACCCAGGAAAATAATTGCATATATGCTGCATTATGTTTTTCCTTGTTATTTCTCAACTTTACAATAGGAACCTGAATTCTTTCTCCATAGAAATAATTGGTTTCCCATGCCATTTGATGGTTAAAGAAAGTGTATGCACAGCCGCATACACAAGACTACTAAAAACGCATCGACACGCACAAACGGACTAAAGGAGCTGGATGATAGGGGAAAAGAATAGTCTCTTATCGGAGACCAACTCTTCTTGTCATCACACAGAGGCGGAGGAAGCGACGGAGATGGAGAGATTGAAGAGAGAGATTTTCTCTTCCCTTGAGAGTGTATTCATTCTGTGTCCCTTCTTCTATATCAGTAAATCTCATCTAGAAGGATGCTGTTTTCTTCAGAGCCTAGACATATTTACACTGACGCACACACTCGCATGCGTAAACACAAACACACATTTTCTCTTTCTGGTGTACACATGACAGACTCAACAGAAGAATGTATTATTAGTGAGCCACAATGTGTAATCATTCTCAAAGTATTTTTGCCAAGGGTTAGTAAAAGGTTATTAAAATGTCTGAATCGAACTCAAATTATCAGAAAAAAATGATTTTCTTTTTTCTAGGGAGATTGGTACTATTGCATTAGTAAAAAAAAAAGTTCAGTCATAACTTCAATTGAACTCAAAACTAGTTTTTCTATCATGCTTTTGTCCATGTATGCATCAATATTATCATTCTTTAGCTCTCTGTTGGAAAGAAAAAAAAGTTAGTTCCTATTGATGGGTGTGTCTAGGCTTGTTTAATGCATATATCATTTGATGGACACATTTATAAAATGTACAGATTAGTAGTTTCCAGATACCTATTGTACTGTCAGCAACTGTGAATTCAAGTGTATCATATTAGACAGGCAGAGATCAGTTAGAGGACATTTGATAAAGTGAGATCAGATTGGCCACTCGTCAGTTCTTAAAAGGATTTATTTAGTGTTGGGACTAAAATAGGAATTAAGGGTTCAGTCTGCTTCAAAAGAGCCGTCATACGCCTCGTCCTCCGATCTCGTCTAAAGGCAATCGTGTTTATACCAGTTTCAAACAGCCACACTTGAAGGTGAAGCGGAAAGCCTGCTATCAAAGCCTCCTGGATGTATCACTGCCTGCCTCCCTGAGAATTCCCTTTTTTGCGTGTCTTGGTACTTGCAATGCATTACACACATGGGTGATAACAACACACACTTTTGGATAGACTTTTTTTAGTGAAGGCATTAGTGAAGTTTCATACACCAGAGTAGTTTGAAGAACATGATAAAACACGCTCTTACATTCTTTTGAATGGATCCAGTGTGCCGGTGTAGAGAGGGTGCCAACGCAGAGGTTCAGGCTGAAGAACACGACTCATCCATCAAGAAAGTTTAACCTGGCTCAACTTTTGCTGCAATTCGATGGCAATGTGATTTGCTGGCCAATCAAATAAATGCAAACGCACATTCCTGGTAGACTACTTTCTAACACAAATGGCATATTTCTATTGAGTACCTCGCGATCGTCTGAACGCCTGTCAATCTTACCAGTGATGCATCTGACTCATGCTGAGACCTTTTAAGATTAGAGTTTGGGGTTACACTTTAGTTGATGGTATCTACATAAGAGTGATATGACATTGTCATGAAAGTGTCAAACATTGAAAACAATTGATAAACGTGTATGACATAACACTTCTTTTAGCATGTGTCATTCAGTTTAAAAAAGTTGAGGTTCATGTGTCATGACTGTGTCACGTGATCATGACAGTGTCAGGTCACCCTATGTAGATACCTTGACAGTGTTGTTGTCGTCATTACTTAAAATTCCTCATGGAGGCGACGGAAACAACGCACTATAGCTTCAACGAAAGTGCACAAGTTTAAGATTTGAGGGGGAGAGTGACGCAGTAACATCTCCAATATTGTTTTTCACTTAATTTCATGAAATATTGCGTTGATTATTCAGCACTTTTTACATATTAGGTATTTGTTCTGTATGTTGATTTGTTGACTTTATCCGCATTAGTGTATTCTGGTCTGTTTACATCTCAGCTATTAATAGAATCTACAGGCAGTTGCTAAATCTCCACTGATCAGTCTGAATACTTGTGAATAGTCTAACTTCCTCTTCACAAGCCTGTGTGTCTCTCTGAGCCTGCATTTCTCTATATACTCTGTGACCATGACCACGGCTGGGATTCAAAGCGTGTCGAGGGGTTTAAGGGTCTTGTTAATGAGCAAGTCATTTCCCCTCAGATTAGCATGAATAGCCTGACTAATTTTGTGTGTGACTGCTACTGTAGGTCTAGGAGTCATGTCTAGGGGTTTAAGGTTGAGCTAATCGGCAACACATATCCGTGTGCGTGCCTGCGTGCCTGCGTGCGTGCGTGCGTGTTTCTCAGAGGAGCCTTACAATGGATTAACATTAGCTTTATTTTTTTCTTGTTGAATTTTGATTGTAATTTTTTGGTATCTTGTATGTTATGGATATTTCAACATGACTGCAAGGTTGCCTGTTTGGGAAGCAGAAGAGAAATATATTTCTCTTTTGAAAACTATTGTTGGTGCTTCTGAATCTTAAAAATTTGTAATTAAAAAAACGCAGCTGCTCTGCTACAATACTGTTATCCCATTTTGTTCAAATGTATACTGGCCTTAAGTGTTGGGAGTAATGCGTCACAAAAGTAACACAGTTAAAGTAATGTATTCCTTTTTGCTGTGTTAGTGTGTGTGTGTGTGTGTGTGTGTGTGTGTGTATATATATATATATATATATAACACATAGCTAATTCATTTTTTGTAATATTATACTAGTTACAATCTCAATAACTCAAGCTACAACGCAACAGTGGTGTTTTGATTTTTTTTTTTTTTGAATTCACCAACAGCAAAACATTTATTCTATTCTAAATGTCCTTAGATTATTTTTTCCTATTTTTTTTTTTCTTCTCATTTTAACGCTCTTATCAACATGGAAAAGTGGATTGGCTTGCTTTTTGCAAAGGTTTTTTATTGAAAACAATATTGTCATATAGCCTGTAGTGTTCAATTACACACTAACATACTCACTTGGAGCAAATAATTTCTCTCACATTGTAACGTAGTATTTTGACGAAGCGGCGGAGAATTTGCATCGGCTGTGTGCTTAGCCATCAAGTTTTATTTTGTCAGGACGTGCTGCATTGATAGCTCGTTTTACACCGACAAAACACTCAGATTACTTTTTAAAAAGTAAACTTTCCAATCAGAATCTTATTGGCATCCATTTCGGTGTCTCACGCTTAGTGTTGAGCAGGTTACTTCCAAAATGTAATAAATTATAGATTACTAGTTATTGTCATTTTTTGAGTAATTAGTTATATTACAATATTACTTTCTTTAAAATGTAATGCGTTACACTACTTTTGCATTACTTTTGAGTCACTTTCACCAAAACAATAACGGAAGTTTGACTTGGCAGCTAGCATGTGACTTTCACCACCGGATCAATCAAATCTCCTCTTTATCCATTTTAATACATCACAGATTATTCATGATACTTTGCCAAATGTAGTGTATTTGAATATGCAAAGTAAAGCTATACAAATAGGTAATTACAACGTACAATGGGAAAGTAGGAGAAACTCAATTAAAAGTACCTTACAGTTGTATTGAAGTAAGGCATTGTTGTAAAATGTTTGTAAAGCACTTGAAAAAGAAATTCATGTTTAGTTTAAAACTAACGTTGTCTAAAGGACATGTACGTCATGTACGTACCGTGCTGTACGTCACCTGTTGGGACACAGATGTTGTCCGTTCTGTCTCTGACCACGGGAACAGAGACGGGACAGCACCTAGCTTCAACGCAGCATCATAACTCCTGTAAATAATAACCATTTCGCAAATGTACTTGTCTCTGCAGTCATCTCAACCATTGAATAGAGCAATGAAATAATACTCTTGTATTCATTTTCCTTTGAAGAATGTTTAGCGGTGAATTCTTAAAAAAACTAAACACCTAAAACTAAATGTTGCGTTAAAATGCGTTGTAGCTGGTGTTACTGAGATTGTAACGAGTATAATATTACCAAAATTCAATTAATAATGCTACGACTTGATTTTAAAATACTTTTTATGGTGTAGTATTTTCTTCTATTACAATATCTGGGCGTATTAGACCATTGTGAGTAATGATAGATTCAATTAGCTACTTTTATGACTTTTGTATAAATACCTTGGTTTTGGTTCTTTTTTTTAGCTTTTATATACGGAGACTTTGCAACAAATATGTCTAGTTCATCCATAAAAAGAAAATGTACTGTACAGTGATTTAGTCTATGTATCAGTAATTTACGGGTGTATGTGTGATAGGGAAGCATTTATTCTCTCTCACACAGTAACACTTTTTATTTAGAGTTGTGATAGATGCAAAAAAAAATACAGTTCATGGGCACAAACTGTTTCAAAGTGTTGGATGAGCACATGATATCTTTTAACTGGAAACCATACATCTTTCTTTTAATAAATCCCTTTAGAAAAAAAAAAAAAAAAAAGCATAAACGTTGTCTTAACTCAAGTAGCAGTACATAAGCGTTAAAAACTGTAAAACTAACTCAAGTTGGGAACAATCGGATCAAAGCCTAAGCAGAGTAGCAATAAGTAGAGTAACAATCGGAGTAGATTTCTGATCATGCAGCTAATGTAGATAACAGTTGTCAATTCTTGCAGCTATGGACATTGGATTATGGATGGTGACGCCCTTTTTAAAACCAATTAATTTAATTTAACTGAAATTGCCTTCCACGATCAAGTCGATTCCTTCTGAAATCTCTTCTCTCTTTAGGACTCAGCTGCTGCCCAGCTGAGTCTTTTGATTGCTAATTGTTCACTTATGTTTCTTTCATCACAACACAATTTATCTCTGACATACATCTGAGGAGCATAACAGAGGGTTTAACAGGCCGGTGCTTAGCAGTCACACAAGTCTTCTTTCCTTAAGAAGCCTTTATTGTGACATTTTTGCTCATTTAATCAGTCTCATATGGTTATCAATCATTCTTACATTTAATCTTTCTATTTCTTTCTCTACCACGAATCTTCCTTTTTCTCTCTCCTTTGTCACATTCTTCTTTTTAACTTTCTCTCTTAAGGAGCATTTTCTGTGCCTGTTACTTTTCTCTACTTCTTGCCATCCTTAATCCATCACTTTATACCCTACCATCATGTCTCAGACTTCATCATCCTATCTTTCTTTTCCTTTCTCCAAAATGCATCTTTTCTCTCCTTGTCATTTTCTTCCTCCATTCTGAACCCTTTTCTCTCCCACATTTTTTCTCTTCTCGTCTCCCATCAATATTTCCCCACCTGCCATCTTGTTCTTCTCCCCTCATCTCTCTGTCTCTGAGCCGCTCTTAAGCAGTCCTTTTGAGAGTGTGTGAGCTGCTCGGCCTAAATGATTTTCTATTACTACCGCCTGTTAACAGCTCTCCATTTGATCAAGCTAATGAAATTGAAAACTTTCATCTCAGCCAAATTGATTTCAAACCTGAAACTACACACGCACGCACGCATGCACAGACGTGCTCACAGACACACATGCGCGTGCGCACACACACACAGAGAGATCATTTGACTCCTGTTCTTGTATGTGTGAGACCATGTATGCAAGCATGTGTGCATGTATTGACCATTATTGAGTATGTCTGCATTTTTGTGCTTGTGCATAAAGGTTTAATTTGGAAACGCACTGTTTTGACTTCTTTGTCTGTAAATAGTCGCAGTAAGCAAAAAGAAAACCCAATAAATAAAAACATTTGTCTGATTATATCTAGTGAATGAAAGATTCATTTATTTCTTTGGGTTTCATTGTGTTGTAGTCTGGTATATTGGTCTTGTCAGCTTTGGGCCTATGAAGCGATATAAGTTACCAGTATATTTTGCCAGGAGCAATCATTTAGTTAGGTTTAGGGGTTAGGGTTAGGGTTTATATGATGCTTAGTCATCATAACTGAGGTACATAACAAACGTATCAGTAAAGAAAAAACAACACTAACATAGAAGGCTGGGTTGCTGCTGCTGTGCATTGGCCCTAACACTGCCAACTGAATGTGACGGTCTGCTAAAGCCAAAATTACACAGGCCAAAGTCAGAGGAATCTTTTGATGACTAACTGACCCTAATTTGTCTTTTCGTTGACGTCTTTCATCACTAAAAAAAGTATTGAGCTTATCAAACAATCTGACCAGGGGAATAAAAGGACTCTTTGACCAATTTCTGCCCCAATGCTGTTCACACAAGACCTCATGCAATTGTAGATTCTTACACCAGAAAATGTATATAGTTGTAAAAAGTTATAAAGTGTCAATTTTGTGAGAAGAAAATGGAATAAAATAGGCTAAACATTAAAAAGGCATGTTCATGAGCAGAAATATCAGACCTCAGGTCAGCATCAGTGCTAAACAGAGCACTGATGCTCAGAAATGCATAATGAATGCATTCCATGCAAGTTGTTTTAAGTCTGAGTGTCCTATAGATTTTAAGCCTGTTTAAGAATTGGTAGGACATCTATCCACAAAGTGAATCAAAGATAAAACGAAACAAAAGTATGGCAACATAGACTAAAAAGGTTGCTGGATAGGTAGAGCCCTTTTTGGCTTAGAGAAGCTTACTGGTACAATCAGAGGCCCACCCGAATGTTCTTAGGATGGACATGTAATATGTTCTGTGCTGGTTCAACACATCAAATGTGTTCAGGTACGTGCATGCACCAATATTTTAATAGGTGTATGTTTATATATCTATATATCTATTTTTTTATTCAGTTCCTTATTTGTGCTTGTTGGAATGTAGTTCAGGGGCAATGGGCTTTGGATATTTGGTTTAGGACAGCTGCAAACCCTTGATGGCATTAGATACAGTCTGAGAGCGAGCAGGCAAGAGAGATTGGAAACCGTTAAGAGAGAGTTGCTGAAGAGGACATTAAAAGGCCAGACCAGGCCACAATCTGGGCACTGTGAAAAAATGGGATGGAGAGAGTGAGAGAGAGATGAAAAGAGGATGAAAAAGTAGAAGTGTGAAATGAGACTTTTGGGCAGCGGAGGGAAGAGGGGAAGATTGGAAGGAGATGAGAGAGAGAGAGAGAGCAAAACAGAAGGAGAAAAAAGGTAGTAAAGGAAGGAGGGAGAGGGAAAGAACACATTATAGGCCAAGAGACGGAAAAGACAGAACTAAGAAAAAAGAACTAAATGAACAGATTCAGAAAACAAAAGCATGAACAGAATGAGGGTTTGGTCAAGGAAAAAGTTGGGGAGCGAAGGTTATGGTCAGCGAGAGATTTAACATTTTATTCTGTGTTTCTCTTAGCCCGTAGGCCAGCATCACAGTAGAGATTTCCACTATTTACAAAGCTCCCAGTGGCTTCAGGACTCCATCTGCATGCTGAACTCGGCTGTGCTCTGCCCATCAAAGGAAGACGGTGTAAGGATTTTGGGCATCAATCCCTGAGGCCTCCCAGGAGGCCAGGGAGGGGGAGGCCGAGATGCTGTAGTAGACACTAAGTAATAGAATTCAATTACTGGCAATAACTTGTCCACATGGACCTTTTTGAAATGTTGTACTTTTTGAAACCATAATCATCTGGGATTAGACTTCCTCACTTAAAGCAGTCAAATGATTTGACATCAGCAGACCTGAGCTAATTACAGGCGTGATCGTGCACAAGGATAGGATAGGATTGTATAGTTGCTTTTAGAGGCTGAGAGATAATCTATAAAAAAGGATTTTTCAACCTGAAGTACATAAGATTTCCTGTACAAAAACACACTGCATTTAGAACATCCATAGAGCAGCTGAACTTTCTGTTAGTATTTCTTGGTGGATTAAAGGACTTTTTGATTAAATGCACTACAGTCTTGGAGATGCAAAAATTGGCTGAGAAGTGGCTGAAAGAAACTGTACTAGAGTGACTGACCAGACCATTGAGATTTGGCGACACTCTGCTTAAGAAATGCACAACTAAAGTTGCATCACTGTGGCAGCCTGGTGATTACAGACAGTGACTCATTGAAAGACTGTGCTTGGTGATTACCTCACAATCATATAGACTGTCCTGTTCAGCATTTGTGGAAAGAACTTCAACCACAAATTTGACCTTTTCCTATTTATTGTGAGTAATGGTCTTATTATTTCTGCCTCTGCAATGCCTTTCATGAATATCAGTAAGAATATGAATGTTATCATGATCCACACGCAGTTCTCCTAAATGTATTCAGGTCTAATGAATTGATCGTCATTGATGTTCACGTTAGACAAACAAACCTCCCCAACAATTGAGGACGATTTGAGAAACTTCTTTCATGCTGCAGGATAGGATATTTAGCTTTTGTTTCTTTTACTTTTTTTTTTACCCTCAGTGTATTCGCTAAACATTTCACTCGTTTACCTATTTATTTTTTCTCCCAGTCTTGAAGTTTGCCTTTTCCATTGTTATCCTTCTTGTTTGTTTCATCTGTTCACTGTGATCAGACTTAAACTAAAAATGGATAATTTTTATTATCAGATGATATCAAGTGAAATGCCGCTTTGCCTTTATATACTGTTTTTATATGTGTCACATAACAATGATTTTCACTAATTTTAGAAAATTATGCACTGGAGTTATACTCAATGGCTCAAAGGGAGAGCTTATACATCCAACATTTACATTCATATGCTGCTACTCTTGTTACTTTTTCAATATTTACCCAAGAGCACAATCCTTTCCAAATCCAATTGCTTTGAGTGGCTAACCCTAACTATACTAAAGTTTTAATCCGGCTTTAGTCGCTAAAAGCAAACAAGAATATTGTAAGAAAACAAATGAAATATATTGTCAGTGAACATTTGGTCTATTGTGGTTTTGAATTGTTTGTTTCAGACAAAAATTGTCTTGTTAAGGGACTGTTCATTTTTTATTTAGGGGAAACTGGAAGAAATTTGGTCTCTTTAGTCAAAAGACCTCAAGAGACCTAAGGAGGCTACAATAAAAAAAGGCTTTCATGCCTCCCACTAGAAGGGGATCTGATATAATTTGAAATTTAGATAAGAGGAGGTTAACCAATATTTATCATGATTTTTTTTTAATCTAGAATTTTGAAAGCTGCATAGATATGACATTTTTAAAATTAGGATTATGATAAAATATCGGTTAACCTCTCCGTTTCTAAAATCCCAACACACTGAAAACTTCATCAGCGTTTAACGTTGACCTTTGTTTAAGCTGTATTACATGCAATTGTTTAATTTTTAGGTCCGTAAGCATCACTGAAGTGTAGCCTACACCGCCCGCACATATAAACATAAAACTGCTTTGCTAGTTCCAGTTGTAGATACAGTCTGAGAGCAAGCAGGCAAGAGGGATTGGAAACCGTTAGAGTTGCTGAGGAGGACATTAAAAGGGCAGACGAGGCCACGATCTGGGCACTGTGAAAAAAAATGGGATGGAGAGAGTGAGAGGGAAAGATGAAAAGAGGATGAAAAAGTATTAGTGTGAAAAGAGACTTTTTCAGCAGTTGTAATTAAGACATCTGCTGAATACAATAATTGTACGCATTAACATGATTGCCCTACCGTTTAGTTCAAAATCATCTAAAACACCAAAGTACGAAGACATAGTGGACCAGACGCAAGCTTTTAATTTGAAAAGTATAAGCTCAGGGGGACGGCAACAGCTAGGAGGGCATGAGACGGGAGGTTTCTAGGCTGCAGCCAGCACCTGACTCAGCCAAGACTAAAAGCTACATGGAAAAATATGCACCAAACAAGCCACCAATTTGATTTTTTTTATGAATACAAACGTTGGGTGACCCCCTCACCCATCCAGACTAAAAAATGTTGGATGACCCTCCCCTCAACAAATAATAAAAATGACATGACCCTCCCTTATTATACTCCAGTGGTCCGTAACATAAATACCGAACGGCCCTTTAGAAAAATATTATGAATAAATATTTTTTAGATTGAATCTCTTGACTAATCTCCAGGGTAAGCAAATCCAGCTTTTGTGTATTGTGTGGTGGTGTGTAAGAATTTCTTTAATACGTTGATGGCCATTACTGTTCTTCAAAGAAGAACTTCATCTCTCTCTCTTGTGTATTATTTGTTACCACATACTGTAAAGTACACATGCTGAACAAATCAAAGTAAGATAGTTGAAAGTAACTGGGCCAATACTGAAAGGGACACTTTTTTGAAAAAAGTTTTTCTTTTAGAAGTGCCCCCACATTTAGCAAAATGCATTAATATCTTCCAGCAGATAGCAATTGTATTAGTTGACAAAACCGTTTGGTACTTTTAAGACAGAATACAGAGACCTTATCGAAGTTAACCATCAACTGAATGCATTTTAGGTATTCTGGTCTCAATGACTTTACATGTTTTTCGGTAAAACCTTTTTTTTCCTTTTCCTATATAGGCTGTGTTAGTACCATACAAAGTATAAAAGAGTGCCAATGTGAGAATCCCTGACTAAGCCCAATTGTGGTCAAAACTTTCATAATGATTCAGCCACCACAATGAAGGGTTTTAATATTTCCTCCCTCATTATCTTTTCTTAAATTGGAGTGCCTGGATTGCCTTCCTGTTTAAATTGACAGCCATATTCAACTCAAGGCCTTGGCTTGTAGATCTTCTTTGTGGATGTTTGGGTTGTATTTCCTCTTTGAAATACATCGACCACCTTCTTTGAATTCAAAGTACTTCATGGTGTGTGAGTTTGCATGTATGTGTTTTTTCTTGAACAAACTTGTGTGAAGGAAATGTCTTCAATACATTAACCAGCTCTTTTTCACTTTGAGTTCTAAGCGTGCATGTTCGTCTATGAATGTGTTGGCAACTGTTTGTGTGAGTGTGCAATGTGTTTGCTCACCAACTCTGTGTGTGCCTCTGTGTGTTTAAACCAACATCACTGTGTGCTTAGTGGGAGTCTTTTCAGGACTCCACTATTTGTTAAAGAGGGAGGAAGCGATTAGCTGCCCGTTAACAAATCCCCCAACGAACCCCACTAATGAACCCCGAGGACAGCTCTGGGACGGCCTTGGCATGCCACCACTATTAAACGGGCAAATAAGTGCTCGTTATGCAAACGAGTTAGTTAATCTGCATATCTTTACCTGAGACACTCCCGTTGCACTGACAAATGTTTATCCAAAGGCAGGGAGAGGGGAAGGTTACAGGGACTGCACAACAACAGAGTTGAACAAGATTACTGTGCGACATAGAATGTGTTGGAAGCAGCCGTTTAGAAAAACACTGGATGAGGGGATGAATGATAGAGAGGGGTGGGAGCTTGAAACCGGACAGAATTTAGGGGAGGAGAAGAAATGTCAATGCTTTGTACTTTGTGTTTACATTTCAGCCGATGTACTGCTTATCTCAGCTCGAGTGATGGGTCAGTTTGTGCAAAGGTAAACACAATCATCCTTGTACAAAGAAATTGTTTCTGGTTGAAAGCTTACCCAGTTTCCATAAAGGGACGTTCTGCACAACTTTTAAATTGTGATCACATTTTTGTAATCCTGTGCCTTGTGGAAATGCATATCGGTTGAGCAGGGACGAGTACCCAACAAGTGAGAATTGGTGAAACATTCAATTTTTGTTTTGTTTTCTGAGTTAAAATGCTTTTCTTTTGTGGATTTTGTCATTGTTCCCTCTGCTTTATTTCTTGTGGTTTGTGTTAATATATTAAAACAAGACTTAACAGCCTGCAGCCATGCTAGCGGCTCTGTGAGGCATAGCAATGCTTTAGGCTAAATGCTAATGTCAGCAATCCAACGTGCTTACCATGCCAGTGCTAACATGATGTAATAATTACCATGTTCAGCCTTCTAATTTAGCATGTTAGCATGGTAAAATTTTCTAAGTAGCACTAAACACAAAGTATTGCTGAGGCTGGCGGAAAATACATTATTTTTGCAGGTATTTTGGCATAAACCAAAGTAATGGACACATTCAAATTTTAGCCTGATAATGGCGCTAGATGAATTTAAGGGAATTAGGGGTATGAATGTCTGTACATAAATTTGTGGCAATACATCCAATAGTTGTTGAGATATTTTGACCAAGGTGGTAGACCAACGAATGTTTTGTGGGAAAAATGTGAATTATGTGGTAAAAAAAAAATCATGTAGTTTCACGATTGCACATACCTTCAAGGATCTAATGATTGCAAAATTGCCTTTTACTACCTCTTGGATTATATTTTTCCCTTTGAATTTTTTTGTTAAAGATTATTTTTTGGGGTCTTTTCCTTCTTAATTTGATAGTGACAGTGGATAGACAAGTGGGAGACATATGGGGGATGACGTGCTGTAGGTCTGATTCAAACGCGGGCCGCTGCAAAAGACTCAACCTACACTACCGGTCAAAAGTTTGGGGTCACTCACAAATTTTCATTGGACTCCATTATAGACAGAATCCCAGCTGAGATCAGGTGCCTTGTTTTTTTTATACAGGGCAGCAGTTTCCAGATTACATTATGTGCTTACATAATTGCAAAAGGGTTGTTTAATGTTTTCTTAAAACTTCTTAGTTTTTTAAAATAATATCAGATTAGTAAACAAAATGTGCCTTTGGAACATTGGATGAATGGTTGCTGATAATGGGAAATGTAGATATTGCATTAAAGATCAGCCACCCACCCAGAACAGCTGGTATTCTGTCTATAATGGAGTGTAATGGAAATTTGTAAGTGACCCCAAACTTTTGACCCGTAGTGTACATGGGGTGCACACTCTTACAAGGTGAGCTAGAGGTCATCCCTGTGTTTGTCCTCTTCTTATCATTTAGTCACCTTACATTCTAAATGACAGTAAAATGGTTGGGATTTGTGGGGCAACATGTAGGGGCTGCATGACCCTCAGTGTGCTCTGCAGATTTCACTTTTTCTATAGAATTGAACACAAGTCCTGTCCTGTACTGGAAAGAGCTATGGTGTGCTGTGAAGCATGAGAGACTTGTTGTGATTGGTTCTTGGCTGAAGTGTGTATCGTCCTGGCAACGCTCTCCGGGGTTGATGGGTTTGACCTCTATGTGGCATCGGGGTTCCTGATGGATCACTCGCTACAGCCAACACACTGTACTGTTACTGTCTATACTGTTCTGTGAGTGGTGTCTTCTGCTTGTGTGCAGGAAAGTTTTAGACAATGTTACGGATGGGTGCGTTTGTTGTCATCAGTCTTTCCTTCCCATCAAGGAATAAACCACATTTGATGAGCATAGTGTGTAGGATAGCATGATATGTGTGTTTGGGAGAGGGAGTTTGTGTGCGTGCGTGCGTACGCGCCTGTCTTTGGCTCATTAGTGCAGTGGTTCAGAGGCGATTATTTATTGTTGATGTTGCCCAGCCTGCTGAGTTGTGGCACAGTCAGCAGCACTCTCCATCTCACGCACGCACGGACGTACACACGCACACAGCTACAGGAGTTGTAGAAGTCCCCCTGTGCTTTGTAAACACACGCACATAAATAGTCATCATACACAACTTTTTATACCTTATCTTAAACCCCTCATGCCACAAACAACTCCCCATTGCACTCACTCTCTCCTACCAGTTCTCATACTCACGCTCTGACTTTGTCCCTGTGACCCTGCGCGAGTGTTGCCAGAGGCTGCTGCTGAGATTTCTGCGTAGGGGGTTGGAGGGCGGATGGAAAAAGGCTTGGCCAGGGATCACACAACTTTCATCCCTCTATCCATCCGTTCGTCCGGCTGATAAATGAGAGAAAAGTTTCCCCCCTCTTCTTGACAGATGGCTGCGGAGTTCTCGGGGACTGATGAGGAGTTCATTTATAATGAAGCTCCTCTTTGGACTGCATCTCGACAACAACATAATTTATTTTCAAATTGTGCATAAATGCAGTTTTCAGAAGGTGACTATGACTGATCACAGACAAAGCAATTGTCAGACTTTCAATTTTTTCTCTCTTGCATGCCTGCTAAACTACTGCTGCGTTTAAGCTCTGTCCGCAAGAATAATAGAAACCCTTTTCTTCTCACTTTTTCACTGTTCATTTTACAAAGAAAAGTCAGGTAACTAGAAGTCATCATTATTGTGTGTGAAAAGTGCAAAGGAAGAAGCAAAAACATGAAATAGAAAACAGTTTCAGCCTACATGTACAGAAAAAACACTAATCACAAAGTCTGCAGAAGCATAGTCATTCTGCAGTAGTCTGCATAATCAGTTTATGAAATCTTAACAGTTAGTTAACAAACCCCTGATGATGATGATGATGATGACCTTTTGTTTTTGTATGTATAATTTTGTACTCATTGTCAAATCAAAAGTGACGGATCTTTAGACCGACTGTAACACTATGTAACCACCTGTGGGATATTTTTCGACTAATGTGGGTGTTCATACTGAAATATGTAAAGAAAAATGACTTGTGGATAGAATTTGAGACTGAGTACAGTCAATTACAGCTGATGATTGAACACTGAGCAGTTGTTAATTATAACATGGCATTGCTTTTTAGGATTGAAAATGTATCACAGCAACGATTATTTTATCCTCCCTGTAGAGGCTAAGCCCAAGCTTTGAGCCCCTGAGGTGCTGTTTCACGGGAGAGTTATTGAGACACTTTTTACCTTTTCATCAATGAAAGTCCAAGTCGTATTTGCCGTTAAAACCAATAGTTCCATTTTTTCCATTATATCTTAGTTAGGTTTTCAAACATATCATTGCTTGTATGTGTGCCTGTGTAGTGTTGTGGTGTGGGTGTGCGTATGGTGAAAAAATGTACGTGCTTCGGGTTGCTCCGGAGGAACCAAAGATTGGTTCCTATTTATAGCGAGGGCACTAATAGGCTCTTACACTCCCATTGTGAAGATTCATTGCTAAACAGAAGTATTATGCCATACAGGCTACAGAGTTAGTACATGGAATATGCCCTTGCACATATTTGATGAGCCATCACATAGCCAAGTTTGACTTTAAGGCAGGAATATCTAGATTTTTTTTCTTTTTGCCAGAACCCTCTTTGTTTGCAACGCCAGTGGCCTAATTAATACAGTATGAATGAGGGACTGAATTTTGTCATGCAGTGCTCATGTCATTGTGAAGTCATATCAAAGCTTTGGCTGAGCTCACGCAAAAATAATTGGCGCTGTAAGGCAATAAAGCAGATTTTCTGCAATGTAGGGGCTACCAACCTCATATTATTTAAATTTTTTCACCATAACAAATATGTTGATGAATTATTGAGATGTATATGCAATGCCACACCAGCTCAAACAGATATACTGTCTGTGTATCTTGCAGTATCAGTCCACCGTCACAGCGTTATAGCCCGCACAGCTGTTAGCTGCCATTTTGAGAAACAGCTGACATTTGCCGTCTCTCTCCATCAGATACGTTACTGGGCATGGGCCTCTGACATTTGTGTGTGTGTGTGTGTGTGTGTGTCTGTGTGTGTGTGTGTGTGTGATGTACCTTGGGCATGCCCCCTGACATTTTATCGGATGCTAATGGTATTCATTGCCATGGCAGCTGGAAGGGAGGCGGGCATGGCTATCTGTGTGTAAATGGTGCCTGTCGCTAACCTGTAAGTGTGAGCCTGTGTGTGTGTATGTTGTCAGGTAGTGGGGAGGGTTACTGTGACACACAGTGTTGGATGGAGTCACAATTATGAGAGTGTGTGGATGTTATGTCTGTTGACAGAAGTGTGTGTGTGTGTGTGTGCGTGTGTGTTTGTTCTGCGGGGCAGGAAGATAAATGTGCCTGCTTTTTTCTGATAAGGACTCCCACCACCACCTTTCTATCACTTTACTGTTCTACCTCTCTCGCCTCACCATCCTACCATTTCCCTTCAATCTGTAACAGTAGCGATACTCTCTCTTTGTGAATCTCTCTCTACCATTGTTCGTATCTGTATTCTTCAATTTACTGCACTTTGGACATTCCCTCAGACAAATATCCCTTCATTATTTATAGGCTAATGGAAACAGACTAATCAAGAAAGAAAAATGTCTTATAAAACTTATACAAGAGATAAATGACCTTAGAACAGAAAACCAGAGCAGACATGTACATGATGTGGATATACTTGTTATAAATATCCACATCATTATTTATTTATTTATTTACTTTTTATTAAAATGAGATGAAACACAAGAACTCTAGTAGTAGTAGTAGTAGTAGTACTCCAGTAGGGGACCCCAAACCTCCCTTTCCCGGGCCACATCAACTAGCTCCAAATGTGGGATCCCAAGGCATTCCCAGGCCAAATTGGAGATATAATCTCTCCACCTAGTCCTGGTTCTTCCCAGAGGCCTCCTCCCAGCTTGACGTGCCTGGAACACCTCCCTTCTGGCTCAGCTCCCTTTTCATCACAACAGTGCAATAAATGGAATATAATACCGCACCCGCAGCTCCAATTCTCCAACAAATCTCCCGCTCCATGGTCACCTCACTCGCGAACAAGACCCCAAGTTATTTAAACTCCTTTACTTGGGGGTAAGGACTCCCTCCCTACATGAAGAAAACACTCCATCAGTTTCCTGCTGAGAACCATGGCCTCAGATTTAGAGGTGCTCATCCTCATCCCAGCTGCGTCCCACTCCAACTAGTCCAACTTTTTGCCGAGAACCCGGACACAGCTTTCGCTTTGGTCATACAGATATTGGATGGCCCTGAGAAGGGACCCACTCACCCCATACTCCTGCAGCACCTCCCAAAGTGTCTCCCGGGGGGCCCGGTCATACGCCTTCTCGAGATCCACAAAACACATGTAAACTGGTTGGGCATACTCCCAGTCTCCCTCCAAGATCCTTGCGAGAGTGAAGATCTGATCAGTTGTTCCACGACCAGGCCGGAATCCGCATGGTTCCTCTTTAATCCGAGGTTCGACTATCAGCCAGTCCCTCCTCTCCCACTCCTTGGAGCAGACTTTACCAGGGTGTCTGAGAAGTGTAATACCCTTGTAATTGGCACATACCCACTGGTCCCCCTTTTTGAAGAGGGGAACCACCACCCCGGTCTGCCACTCCTTAGGCACTAACCCAGACTTCCCTGCAATGTTAAAGAGGCGTGTCAACCAAGACAGCCCCTCCACACCCAGAGCTTTCAGCATTTCTGGATGGATCTCATGAATCCCTGGGGCTTTTTCCACTGTGGAGTTGTTTCCACCAGGGAAATTGGCGACAAACCCCCATCATCCTCCAGCTCTGTCTCTACCACAGAGGATGTGTCAGCGGGATTTAGGAGTTCCTCAAAGTGTTCCTTGCACCGCTCTATTACTTCCTCAGTTGAGGGCAACAATGTCCCATCCTTACTGTACACAGCTTGGATGATTCCACGCTTCCCCCTCCTGGGGTGGAAAACGGTTTTCCAGAAGCACCTTGGTGCCGACCGAAAGTTCTTTTCAATGTCTTCTCGGAACCTCTTCCACACTCGCTGCTTAGCCTCTGTCACGACAGAGGCTGCAGCCCTTCGGGCCAGTTGGTATGGTAGAGGTAAGCTCTACCAGATCTAATTGGTAGCGCTCCACCTCCCGCACAAGTTCTGCCTCCTTCCCCAACAGAGAGCTGACATTCCACGTCCCCAGAGCCAGTCTCTGCCACCTGGGTCTGGTCTGTTTAAGCCCCTTGGGCTTTGACACCCAACCCCATTGGTTCCTCCCACAGGTGGTGGGTCCATGGACTGGAGAAAGAGGCTCCTCCTCTAGCTTTTTTGGGCTGTGCAAACCCGGCCACCAGGCGCTCGCTGACGAGCACGCCATCTGGGCCTGGCTCCAGATGAGGTCTCCGGGCTTTCTCCGGGCAGGGTCCCTCAATCCCTTCCTAACTTTTTCATAGGATCTTTGAACCATTCTTTGTCTGGTCCCTCTCCTGAGACCTCTTTGCCATGGGAGACCCTACCAGGAGCACAAAGCTCCAGACAGCCCTAAGGTTCATAGGGACTCACAAACCTCTCCACCACGGTAAGGTCATGGTTCCCGTAGTACATTCTACCTGTGTAAATAATTTCACACTTATTTTTATATTAAACGTTTAACCCCAAATTTGCCACATGGGAATATAAATTGTCTACTAACATTAGGCTATAGCGGATGACCGTAAATAGAAATATAGGCAGGTTGTATACAACTGAGCAATGTTAGTGTTAACTGACTTAAAAGGTACCTGCCATGGTGAAATGCTTCACCATCTGGTTTTCTCTGCAGTTGACAGAACATGGCTGTAATTACAATATTGTCCCACTTTGCTGATCTCCATAAGGAAACTAATTCTCTTCAGGATCAGCTGTAGTGACAGCTGATAAGGATTTAGTGAGAGATCTCAGCCAGGCAGGTGGGTTTGAACCAAGGCCCTCCACTTTAAAGAAGGTCTTCCTGCTCGCCCTTCCATCCTGTTAATAGCTGTAAATCTGACATACATATAGATAGACCACTGAGGGATTAGCCTGGAAGTGGCGCTCTGTGGCGAGAACAGACGCCTGTGGCTCAACAGTCTGATCTCACTCTTTGACCAATCTCCTCTTAGTCATTGTCTACTCTTTCTTTTTTTATTTTAAATGTTGAAACAAGAAAAGAACTACAAACAATGGCTAAAGCCTGTGAAAATACAAGTTGTTGCCAGTGATTAAAACAATCTATCAAATTTCACCTTTCACCTCTTTTCCCTTGTACCATCTTCAGTTCACTGGCTCTCTTTGCTGCCTTGTGATATTCTTCCACCTCTCTCCTCTGTTGGACATCTGTTTTTCTTCTCATTGCTGGAGGAGAGAAGGATCCCTCCATATCTAGCTCCACTCTTCCCTCCTCTTTCTCCTGCCCTACATAACATATTCTGTATTTAATTCCCTCTCAGTTTGCTCTCTATTTTTTGTTTCTATTCCTTCTCATTTATGTACCATCTCTCACACCAACCCAATTTGTCCTTTTTCCCATCACCTATGAATGTCTTCCGAGCTTTTCTTTCTTTCTTTCTTTCTTTTTTTCTTTTTCTTTCTCTTTCTTTCTCTCTTTTTTTCCACCTTTCCACCTTTCTTTCCACATTATATTTCAACCTTTCTTTGTCGCTTTAACTGATTATCTAGCTCTATCCCTTTTTCTATCTCCTTTTTCCTCTCCCAGCTGGGTGTTTAAGAACTGTTTGCCATCTGATGTTCCTATGAGAGGTAATTAAAGCCTGTGTGTGTGTGTGTGTGTGTGTGTGTTAATTCCATTACAGTTTTCTCCATTCTATCTGGAAGATATGTGGGACAACCCCCACAACCATCACATGCTCACGTCATGAAGAGTTTTTCACGTGACATATTATACCTGAACTACTCATTATCCTTTCAAATTGAGGCGTATTTAGTCTGCAAATTTCAGCAGTTTTTTATATATATTAAAAAAAAAAATGTGGGGGTACTCTAGGCCTTTAATTGACAGGACAGATGAATGCATGAAACGGGAGAGAGAGATAGAGAGAGAGGAATTGACATGCAGCAAAGGGCCACAGGCCGGAGCCAAACCCGGGCCCGCTGCGTCAAGGAGTAAACCTCCTCTAGATATGGGTGCCTACTCTACCAACTGAGCTATCCGGGCACACAATTTCAGCACACTTCTAAATGCATGGAAGGATATTAATGATTTATATGAGACGATGTTTTGAAAGCAGCTCTTGACCAGTTAATCAGCCATTGGAGCTCAATCTGTATCATCTCTCACTCTGAGAACAATAAGATCTGGAGTTAAGATGAAGTCAAATATGTCACCAGATTTATGTTATGTTTAGGCAACATTGTTTTTTGCGGAACCTAAGTGTTAAGGATGTTTTATGGATCAATGCCATGTTTCCCGCATTGGGCCAAGGCGCTTCCCCCAGAATTGCCTCTTTAGTAATACATTAATTACACTGGACTACGAGCGTAAACACCTAAAAACACTAACCGTGTAGCAGCAGAATGACTCCAGTAACTCAGATGTAGTTAAGTAAATTGGCTTCAGGCCGCACTTAAGGAACAAACCTCAGAGGCTGCATCTATTTCTTATGTTTTGCTGTCATATATTCTTCTATGTCTGCCTGTTTCTATTCATCTCTGCCTCTCCTTGTCTTTCTTTCTCTGTATCTCCCCATCACTGCTGCTCTCTCTTGTCTCCCATTTGTTTTCTCACTTGCTTGTCTTTCTGTCATTAGTTTCATTTCAGCCACACCCACACAGCCTCTCTCCTCATCCATCACTCTGTGTGTGTGTGTGTGTGTGTGTGTGTGTGTGTGTGTGTGTGTGTGTGTGTGTGTGTGTGTGTAAGAGGGAGGGATACTGAGTAATAGAAAGATAGTGAGACAATGTGTGTCTATGTTGTGTTTTTTTTCTGATTCATGGGTGTTTTGTGTTTATTTGAGATGAGAGTGAGTGAGGAAGAAAAACAGACAATTGTGTGAAGTATGGGTTTCCCTCAGAAGGCTGCTTGATGGACTTAAAATGCAAAATTTACTTAATTATTTACTACAAGTTGACACAAGTTAACAAGCTAATAAATGAGTGTCTCGCACCCTACTCTAACTCTAATTTTGATTTATCCTGCAATGCTTGGATGAGCATTTTCAGCAGCACTGCACTTCATTTATCCAACTACACATGTTCATAGTTGGGAGCCGCCCAGTACAACCACAGCCTTTGACTGTTCACCACGTAGCAGCTCCAGCGGAGCAAGTGGGGGTTAATTGTTCTCCTGAAGGATTGTCCACAGGTAATTGTCAGTTTTCTACATCCAAGCTTTAAAAGTATAACTGATATTGTATATGTTTTCTTGGAAACATCATTAAGTAAAAGCAAGTCTCAGTTATTTGGGGGGTAGAACTACTTGTAAGTTCTGACTTTCCAGAAATTAGTTTTTGTCTTTTCTTCCATTTACTTTCACCATAAACTAAGAGTGATTTTCTAATTAAATGCCATGTTGTAATGACAAGAGATTTCATCCCTCCAGTTTTCATCTTTTCAGTGTCATTTTTTTTGTCCACTGTGTGTCCACTGGGGGATAGAGTAGAGACAGAGTCCAGGGTTTCTTTTTGCCAAGACAATGTGCTATTCGGTCTCAAACCCAATACAGAACCCAGTGCCAAGTGTTTTATTACTTGCACAAGAAACCACACAAACAAAAACACAATGCAGTGACCGGAGACTGTGTATGGCAGAGACCCAGGGTGTGTAGGAAAGGCACCTGCAGAGAGAGTGTGGGTTACACTTGTATTGCAACATTTCGA
The DNA here is from genome assembly GCF_013103735.1 of Etheostoma cragini. Taxonomy (NCBI): domain Eukaryota; kingdom Metazoa; phylum Chordata; class Actinopteri; order Perciformes; family Percidae; genus Etheostoma; species Etheostoma cragini. Next base: position 21,930,706 of record NC_048411.1, read on the forward strand.
TTGCACTTTGAATATGCATGATGACAAGGATGCCGCTAGAGGCTTTTCCTCACTGCAGAGAGTGACATTCTAGGTTAAAACTCTATATTCTTGTGGAATTTTGGTGTATAAATGTTGAGGTTTTAAAGATGCACAAAATAGCGGCAGCCATAAGCCATAATTTATAGAAGGCCCAGTTGGAAACAGTTTAAAATAACAATTGGCATGCATAGATAGAGGAAAAGAACAAAAAGCTGCTAGGAAGGAGGAGGGCAGGAAGGAAAAAAGAGAAAGAAAGGACTGGAAGGAATATTTGGATTTAGAAAAGACAGTACAGGCTTGAATACGTAAATGTCAGGCGCAGGGAAAAAGCAGAAGAGGAAAGGCGAACAGCAAAGATCGCAGTTTATTGATCGGAGCTTCCAGTATTTATTGGCAATGTTTGAGGATTAAATGACTTTGTATCTACAAGGAGAAAGGGAGGTAAAGCTGCCAACTGTACACATCATGATATTAGTCTTGGAGAGACAGTGAGAACCGGAGACATAGGATGGAGGAATTGATGTGGTTAAAAATGATTTTTAAAAAATTAAAATGAGTACAAATAGAAAGTGGAGAAAAAAGGGCATTGTAAGGAGGGAGAGGTTGAGATACAGAGCAGGAGAAAGAAATGGAATAGTGAAAAGATTCAAAGTAATTTAATCTAGGATTTGGTATGTCCTTTTTGCTTTTTTGCGATTGTTGTTGGTTACATACTGCAATATAAAATCCCAGCAGTATATCCCAGCAGCTCGCAAGGCGGGCGACATTAAACAGACAGGCAGACTTGACTGAGGTGATGTTAATTAACAAGGGGTTGTGGAGACTTGGTCACAGATGGGAACAATGACAGGAAAAATAACAGTTTTTTTGTTGGCCATCAGATTTCACACGCAGGGATTCTTTCCAAGCTGTTTAAACAATTGGGAGCACCACGGACAGTTCCCGCATCCCTGGCGGTCCCCAGGATCAGCACCTTGGACAGCGGTCGAAACAAACTTTAGTGTAGGATATAATACATGATTCACTTGAGCTGTACAGGAGTGCAGGTGAGGCTGTTTTAGAGACTGTAGGGTCAGCAAATGAAACAAAATACAACTTTAATGTATTTTAAGATCAGTAATGTTAATTTATGACACCCAGAAGCCTTCAGAAAGATAACTATCAACTGTAAGAAAGGTAAGGGTCCATATCAACTTGAAATCTATGCAATAGGTGGACAGTTAGTCATTAACAGTTTTTCATTTCCTTTTATAATATGTTTAATGCATTTTTTCCCTTGCGTTTCAGAAACAATCAGTAACCCTAGAATTCCTTTCAATTGTGTTGTGGTAGTGGCTGTAAAGCTATGCATATGCTTTGGAATGCAGGAGAGCATTTATGATGGGAGAAATATTGATGCTAATATAAAGTGTATTAGGGTTCTGTGTGACATGCAATTTGTTTCCTGGTTGCATAATACAAAACATCTTTCAGATATCCATTTAAAGATGATGTAGGTAGAATTGTGAAGATCCAGGATTTAGCAAAAGAATTTGAACATCAACAACTTCTCAGTCCTCTCCCCCACAAGGGAGAATGACTGTTTGCCTGAGCAGTGATTGACACGCAGTTAGATTCTCTCTCTCTCTCTCTCTCTCTCGCGCTTGCTCGCTCGCTCGCTCGCTCGCTCGCTCTGTCTTGGGAATTATAAGACTGATTCAAAGCTAAAACCCAGCCTGCTTCTTTGCAGTGTATCATTAGATTCACATTTTTTTGTACAGCAACTAATGAATCAACAGGCTTTAAATGTTTTTTTCAAGTTCTCTAACTGCGTTTCTGTTTTCATCATTTGGAATCAGTATTGGACGTACTTAAGAAGTACTTCTGCATATTTGCCCTTGCTTTGCTTTCTTTGTGAACTGCAATTTAAAAATGCTCGCTGTCTTCTGTTAGAATTGCAACAATCTGTTCTTTAAACCACATTATTATTATTATTATTATTATTATTATTATTATTATTTAGTTGGCATGAAAGTGCAAATCTATTAATGAATGTCAGTTTTTGAAAGTTATTTGCTAAGGTATCTCAAAGTGCAGGGGGAAGAAACTAAAAAACAAACAGATAAGGATAAAATGAAGAGAGAGCAAATGGAAGAAGGAATGTGAGCAGCGAGAGGAATGAGAGTGAGATTAAGTGAGAGAGAAACAAATCCAAAGATACACTCAAGAATAGTGTGAGTGATATTAGCCTGGGTGAAAGTAAGGACAAGTACTTTCTCTTTCTACCCTTGTGTCGTTTACTTGGCAGAGCAGCTCCTCTGATTGTTTCAGTTTGGCAGTATCACTTTGTACTCAACCTCCCTTTTTCACTCTCTCTCTCCAAGTTAATGTGAAAAAATAAACGAGCACTTAGTGGTGAAAATGTATGACCATGGTTGTGTTCTGTTTCTGTGCATAGAAAGAGTTTGGTGCCAGTAGAAATAGCATTGCATAATACTTTTTATTTTATTTGTTCAATATCACTTTGTGTGAGTTTGTAGAAGTCAGCTGTTAGCTACCGTTCAAAATGAGTTCAGCTGACCCATAGATTAAATCCTCTGAGTATCAGTTGGAAGATAAATAGTGCACACTTATTAAGCCAGGTCTAACTTTTAGTGTCTGATTGTTGTCTTTTTTTTTTTTTTTTCCATTATTTTTTTTTTTTTTATCACTTCAGTTATGATTCAGTTTAATGCATGAAATTAAAATGCTGGATTGAACTATAGTGCTCACTTTAATTTTTGGAATTTACCTTGAAATGGTTTGGAGTGAACATGAAACATTCAAAATTATTTCAGGCAAATGTTTTGTTTTGATCAACTGCTCTCCACTCTATAAACAGATTGATTTCACCTATCATAAAGGGGACTCAAGAAAGATGGGACCAAAAAAACGCCAATCCCAATGGCTGTGAATCTTGCCCTGGCTGCTTTCTAGTATATGAAGTTGTGCTATCTATTCACTTGCATGTCACACTATTTGCACTGCATTACATTTGGAAATTAAGTGCCATTCAGAGCCATGGAGGTAACACAAGTGAAATGTTGCCTGACAACACTGTAGTTGTAGAGGAAGATGGCTGCAGACTCTGTACCTGTGTTTTTTTTAGCTGGACAATAGTCTTTCTTTGGTGTGTGTGTGTGTGTGTGTGTGTGTGTGTGTGTACTTTTGACCTCTCTAGTGAATAACACGTTCTGTCTGTGCTCCCTAAGGGGTGGTAAGATCTGTGTATATGTGTATATAGTGGCGTACCATACCGGGGCACGATGCTGAGAGAACAGCTGTCAAGGGAGGGGCAAGGGTAATGATGGCCATGCATCTTTGTGTGTGTTGGTGTCTGCTCATACGTCATTCTTCCATGTCTGTCTGTAAGCTGCTGGGTGCCTCCAGTCCTGTGTGTACCGTGTGTGTGTGTGCTTGCTAGCCTTGAGTCTGACAGTCTGTCAGAAAAGCTTTCTAATTGTGGTTAAAAGATGGCAGGCCAGAGTCAAACAGATTTATCATTCACCTGTTGCGCGCACACACACACACACACACACACACACACACAAAAGTAGGGTATTAGCAGGTTTCTTAGCAGTTATCAGACAGGCAGCACACGGGTCTGAGGGGAGTTATATTAAAACACACTCTGTGTATGTAAATGACTATGAATACATTTTCAGTGGGTTTCTTTTTTTTAACATAAAAAAGATGAGAAGGGAGGGAGTTGGGAGGCGTAAGCGCAGGTTGAAGAGAGGTTAAAGGATGGAGGAAAGAGAAAAAAGGAAAGGGAGGAGAACGTAAAAGAATGGAGTGCAGGAGAAAAGAAGGGATGAAAAGGAAAGAGCTTAGAGGATGATGGAGGACTGGATGGGAATTGAAAGCGAAAGGAAACAAAGGAAAGAGTGCGGAAGCTAGAATAAATAAGGTAAGAGTAAGAAAAAGTGAAAGGAAAATCAAGCACAGAAAGGTACAAAATAGGAAGCCAAAGATGAGAGAGGAATGAGAAGCAGAGACCAAAGTAAAGAAAAATAATAAAACAGAGGGAGAGGAAAGGAAGGCAGCCGAAGGAGAGAGAGTTTGTTCATCTGTGTTGGCAGCCTGACAGCCCACTGCATAAAAAGACTTTCTAACCCGTTCTTTCACTCTTTCTTCCTCCCTCCCTCCTTCCGTTTCACTGATTTCATCCTGTTCTGTTTTGGGCCTGTTGCTTTGTTTGTGTGTTTATGTCTGCTCGTATCTGAGTTTGTGGGGCCTGTTCATATGTGTTTTTATTTGTGTATCTTTGAGTGTTTATGCATGCATGTTTTCTTGGTGTGTATTGAATATTGATACACTAGTGGAAGCATGTTTTAAAGGTATTTGGAGAGAAGCAACACAATAACATTTCAGCATCTCAGTCTCACACTTTTCCCGCATCCAAGTCAAATTCCATTTCCTGCCTTAAAATGGGTATCCTACACACTCACAGACTGGAACCCATGCATAATCTCACAGTTCCACAGATAGCCAGTTCATGTCAGTGGGTCCTCCCTACACCATGGGTCAAGATTAAAGGATTTTCTCACTGCAGAGTTGCTCATCCCCCAGCAGGGAACAGGAGAGACAGAGAGCTTTATGGAAGAGTTACACAGTGGTAAGATCCACAGGCCTGTCTGGGTAACCTGCTGGGCACAGCTGACTAATGACACTACCTGTCTGTCTTAATCACTGTTAGCATTACAAAGTTACAGTGGAGACAGGAAAGTACAGTATGTTTAATGGGGACATCACAACTCAATGTACATACAGTAATTACATGTTTTTTTCACTTTTATTCAAGTTCTATTGCTAAAGGATAATGACAATTACAACAAAGATTTGAATTAATAACAAGTCAAGTTATCCACATGAAAAAATATTTACTGGTAAGATGTATCAGATTTATTTGTCCAGATTTTGAGGTTTTTATCTCTAAGATGTCTTAAAAGTAAAAAGTATGTCTTTCATAGTATCTGTGAAGACTGAAGCAAAGAAATAAGCTGCTGTACAAAAGCACTTAAGAAGGATGCCACAGGTAAGAATGTTCCCTATTTGCCTAAATTAAATGTAGGGTGTCATGGTAGTTCTGCCCCAAACACACACAGACAGACAAACACACACACACAGCTTTAAAATGATATGGCCAACACTTTCAGAGACACAAGATAGAAATGTAGCGAGAATATTCTCATTGCGCACCTTATTCAAACTATTGCAGCTCTTGAGGGATTTACCATGCAACCTGTTCTATTCATCTCCTTTTCAATACCACATTGTGGATTAAGAGTAAATATATGGACAACAGTGTGCATTGAAAAAGTGGGAACCTGCCTGGGAGAACATGATAACTGAAGGTGAACATGGAGAGATCTCAGCAAAGGAGGGGAAGAGGAGTGAAGACAAGAGTGACGGAAGGGAAAGGAAGAGGAAAATGTAGCAATGTCAGGTACAGAGGGGATGCCCTGAGGTTTAAAGAGTGTGTGTGTGTGTCTTTGTGTGATATGGGCTGAAAATGTCTGTCAAAAAGTTTAAAACATTTTTTTTATTTCCAAGTGTGGGGTTTCAAGTGTTAGAGGTTAGTAGCTTGGCATGCCAAGGGATTCTGATGCTGTGTGCATGTGCAGTATTCTAGAGTCCGGGAGTGCTGCTGGACAAACCAGTGGACTGTTGTACTCTGTGTGTGTGTGTGTGTGTGTGTGTGTGCGCAAGACAGGCAGCACTGTAGGGCATCACCTTGGCAGAGGTATTAAATCTTTTTCATCCTCTCCCCGGCTGTGGGGAGGACCAGAAGACAGATTTACTCACAGAGATGCACACACATAAGCACACACATGCACATACAGTAACTGCTTTGTAGAACACACACTCACCCAAAAAAACAGACATTTTGCATACTATGAGACGTAGACATTCATTCACATGCCCAATCGAATTTCTACAGTCACACTCAGAGCGACAATGTCTAACAGTCTGTTGGTTTCTAACTTAACATGCTCCCTGGGCTGTCACTGTGTCAATGAATCATCCCCACTGACTCACACAGCCAATAAGTACAATCCAACCTGGCATGTGCAACATATGCAATGTAAGCTGGGACATCGGTATCTGGTGGAAAAATGACTCTCTCAAATTTTCGTTTGGTTCTCCTTCAGATTGGATCAAACTGTCCTGTGGTTGTTTGCGCTCATAAGTGTTGTAATCAGCGGATTGACAGAAACTCTACAGTTTACTGAATGCTGGCTGAGTTTACTACTACAATAATTGTGCTGTTTTCAGTTTTAGTCTATAGTTGTGAAAAATTATGAGCGATGGTCTGGTATTCTGATTAGAAAGAGGGGTTTCTTTGTTGGTCAATACTCAACATTGCTCACTGGTATAATAACTTTTTTAGATTTTTTTTTGTTGACATTTTTGTTTGTTATGAAGTGACAGTGGAAAGACATGAAAGGGAGAGAGAGATTGGGGCATGCAGCAAAGTGCCGCAGGTGGATTCAAACCCAGACCGCTGCAGGAGTCAGCCAACGTGGGGCAAATACTCTTACTGGGTGAGCTAGAGGCCGCCCTGGAATAATGACTATGGTGTATTCTGTCCCTCAAACACTCATCCGTACCACATGCAAGTTGCATGTTTATGCATACAAGTTTCATATTGCTCAAATCTTCAATTTTAAGTCATTTTAAATGCATGTAGACAAATGGTACAGTTTGTGCATGTGAAACCTACTTAAAATAGGTTATACTTTCTTAAATTATGTGGAATTTGGGAACATACTTAGATTGGCTGTGTTTTTATAAAAAAAAAATAGGAATGATTAGTGAGTGTGTGGCAGTAAATGAGCCATTTGCTGGTTGCTAGTTTGAATCTATTTGGACCACGCACTACCATCAACATGAGTCTGTCAGGGGACAGGAGCTGCTTTGTGGTCAATAAGGACAGACATTAATATGTGTAACCTGATGGTTGTAACCTGCATGGCTGAAAAGAGAAGCCAACATGCTCATCAAATCCTGTTGTCCCAATGTTGTATCACTTCTTGGATTACTGCCCAGTCTGTTTGTGAGTGACTGCAACATGACATGACAGCGCAAAGAAGCTTAGGGTAAAATTATGTATAATAGTCATACATATCAAGATTATTCACAGATATTCAAAGTCATGTTATCTCTCTACTGGCAGATCATTTTCAAGTTTCGCTTGAAACAAGTTTCTGTATTCTTGTCTTTTCCCTGTGTATTTATCTTTGTGTACTGTACATAAATTGATGTTGTCCTCTTGTCAGCCTGGTTGAATGGTGGTTGACTCAGGAGGTGTCGCAGGTTACTACATGACTCACTGAAGTGATGATGAAATGTCATTAAGGGAAATCCTGAATTCCTTTGTGCTCCCCTATTATCAGCTATTATAAAAAAATAGCATTAAAACACTGCCTGAGATAGAAACCATCATGTTTCCTGTAAAACAGTCTGTAGGTACAGTTAGTTTTCTGAAACTATTATAAAATGCATGCAACACTGAAAATCTGTTAAAGTTGACATTCTGTTTATCCAAAGATCAGTTAGAGGGATCAAGGTTAACACTGCTCTGTTGATCATATATACAAATAAGATGGTGTGTGAAACAGATCACTGAAAAAGTATTTTTGTTAGTTTTACTATGCATAAAAAATCGGGTTTGAAGAGGCAGACGTTAAAACTGCCAAGTAATATCTGCTGGACCAAGGCTTTGGATTTAGACGTTTACTGAGGATTATTTTTGTCTTCAGCTAAATATTAGTAAAATTGAGATAAAATTGCTCATATTTGAACAAACAAACTCTACATGCCATCACCGGAGCAACGATATAATATTAACTCCAGGCCATCGATAAATGTGCAAAACGTGGACACAGACCACACACACAACTTTAGACTTTAGATACGTATTGAGCCTACCAATTTGAAACGGACAAACACACACGGACACACACACAAACACACTAGCTGAGCTTCCTCCTGAACCTACATGCTGCTGTGTTTGTGTGAACATTTCCAGTGTGCTGGCATTATTTGGAGCAGTACTGTAACTGTGTCGCTCTGTTCGAGGGTACCATAGAACTGCATGTCCTTACCAGCAGACAAACAAGAACACACAAAGCCCTGTCAGCACACTATCAAACTGAAAGAGATGTCCATCTTACAGGAACAATTTTACATTTTGGGAAATGTGCTTATTTGCCTTTCTACGATAATTAGATGGCCAACTTGATGCCACGGATATCGTTTTGCAAACTATGAAGCAAGAGTCAGGAGATGCTTAGCTTAGTATTAAGACAGAAAACCAGGGGACTCAGCTAGCCTGGCTCTGTACACATGAAACAAATACCCACTAGCCCCTGTAAAGCTGACTATTCAATGTGTTATTCCTTTTTTTTGGGGGGGGGGGACATTCTCTAGCACATGACTCCCGTGAACGGTCATGTTCAGGAGACAATTACACATTTACAGTAGAAATTCCATGATAGCCTACCTGGCTGTGAGGTAATTGCTTATCTAGTTGGCAGATGCTTATTGAACACAAAAACTGATGCATCTTCTTGTTCTCTCCTATTGGTTGGTCTCCTCAACTTTGCATCTTTGTCTCACTTTCTCTCCCAATTTAGCTAAAATCTTCCTGTTTTTCTCTCTTCCTCTTGCCTGTTTCTTTCTGTCCAACTTTCAGCATGATAACAAGTGGGGGTGGGGCAGAGAAAGATTAAGAAGTGATTAGGACAACATTGGAGGGTAGTTTCTACCTGCTGGGCCTCCTGCTGTGTTGTTAAAGCTGACCTTCTCGTCTTCCCCTTTCTTTTGTAGCTTGTTTCTCTCCTCTCTTCTCTGTTAGTTTCTATCTCCCCCTCCTCTTTTCTCATTTCCTTTCACCTCTCCTCCACTACAGTCCCTCTTTTCATTTAGTCTCATTTCCTCTTTTCTCGTCGCCTCCTGTCCTCTGCTTTTCTTTCATCTCTTCTTTTTCCTCATCTCCTTTTTGTTTCCTTTATTCTACTTCTCTTCCATTATTTTACCTCAAGCAACAACAGCAGTTACAAAAAAGTGTGGAGGCATAGCATGTGAGTGCCACAGCATGTTGGGTTGCTGTTGATGCTATTTCTTTTTCTCTAAATCTTTTGAATGCTTGAAATAATGTGAAGGTTGACATACGGTGATGGGTACTTAGCTAGGGTCATTTGGCCAGGAGAGGCCATTGTGCAGAAAACCCCAGATGGGACTGTTTGATTTCAAGCCACTAATCACTGTTGTCTCGGGCAACGCTGAGCCCTTGACACTAAGATGGCACCTGTCCAAAATGGAGTTAATGGGGGATTCTTGATAAGTGCCCCGTTAAAGCTATCAGCTGAATGAATTGTACACACTGTGAACGGGGCTCAGTCAAAAATTTTTTGCCGTTTTCCATCTTAAATGTGGTAAATAAAAAGTGTCAGAAATAAATTTGAAATCATCCTCGCCTTTACTGTAAGCCCAGTTGGGTGTATGAATCATGGGGAAAAAAAGCTAATGTAACGTTGCAAATATAAGGATTTGATCAAGATCATTAGGAATTAATTGGCCGTCCTGATTGTTTACCCTACAATATTATACTACCCTATTCTTGTTTGTGTGTGTGTTGATGTACAAGAATGGTTTAATATTACATTAAACACGTCCATGCACACCTGCTAAAATGACAGATTCAATCAGCAGACAATTAATTGTAACATTTTTAATGGGCTAATTATCTTCACTCATTGTTCAAGAAAAACTGCCAAATATTTATTAGTTTGATGCAGCGTCTCAGTATGACTTGCCAACTTTTGTAAATATAATATCTTTGGGCTTTTGACTGTTAGTTGGACAAAATTAGCGATTTTAAGATGTCACCTTGGCACACACACTTTCAGATTACACTCTTTTCAAATGGTCCCATGGGGTCACTTGGTGTGTGAATGGTGCTAACCCCATTCAAACACCCTCACTATTTTCTGACATTTTATAGACTATACATGTTTGTTCAATTCCTTAATTGAAAAGTAATTCAGATGGTAATTGGTGATGAAAATGATCATTTGTTGAAACCCAACTTGTTTTGAAACATGAGAGTGAAATAGCCATTTAGATAAGCAGTGAGTAGAGAAAGCTACCGTGAGCGCAGACGCTGACTGACAAACTCAGGGAGATTATGAGAGAGATTGTGGGTGAAAAGGGAATGAGGTCCTGAGAGAGGCAAAAATGTGAATGCAAACACTGAAGAACTTATCTCCAAGCAAAACAGAGAAAGAGTACGAAAGACAGACAGTGGGAGAGAGACGGAATCAGATAGGTGGAGAAAAAAAAACAAGCGAGACAGACCCAAATGAGAGCAGCCAGAGCAATCTAAAACAGAAAAAAAGACTATATGAGGGCACACAAGATAAATGAAGATAGAGTGCTAATCAGTGAGGCATGTTCATGGGTGCTGTGTTTACAGTGTGTGTGTGTGGGTGATCTTATATGTGTGTTGGTGCATGTGCTCATGCATGTGTGCATGTGTGCATGTATATTTTTAGCCATGGTGATGAAGCTCAGTGCATCTGGTACCCTTAGCCCTAGGGAGGCCATAGCGCGCACAAACACACACACACACACTCACACACACACACACACACACACACACACACACACACACACACACACACACATACTCCGTCTAACTATATTTTTTTCACTGTTGTCTTCCAGAAATAAACACTAAATACATACACATGGATACATACAGTATACGCTAATTGATATAATCACACATGTGCAAACAGATAGGGACAATCATCAAAGCTTAATGTGGTGTAAACTAGTCAGTCAAACAAGCAACCCTCCAAATATTTCCTTGTTTAAAATAAAGTACCTTTAATTGTCAGAATTACCAGAAAATACTCACTATAGAAATTAGCTACTGAAACCCAAATTTACAGTGAGAAAATTGAATTTTTGTTTTGATAAGTTGGTTCTTAGAGCACTTTCACATTGGTTTTGGCATCCAGTCCGCAGCTTGAATAATGCTACATTTAGTATACCAGGTATATAACAATGTCTTGTATCTTTTTTTGTTGGGAATCAAGAAAGCTACAAATTGGGGAACAATTTTTCTCCAAAAACCTTGATTGATCTTGAATGCACTCGCCTAGCCGTGGCACAACAATGTGTGATTGATAACATGCTAACTCTCTCTTCAGTTTCTACGGCTTCTTCCAAAGTCTTCCAAAGTCTTTTTTTTTTTCTTTTGACATCTACACAAAGCATCTGTACAGTACTGGCTTCAATCCTACAGTGCATTGCCAGAAAAAAAAAACACATTACATAATAAATACAGTATCTATATATATCATGCATGTGCACTGCAATTAAGGATCATAAAAAGCACATTGTTCATCAACAGGCTGCTTCATACTGTGCATCTTTTGCAATGATAATGAAGAGCTCTCCATCCACTGTATAGCACATTTAAGAAATGTTGTACACCATCTCTTGGTGTTTCCAAACTGTCAATTTCCCTTCCTATCTTCCTCTGCCCTTCTGTCCCTTTGTCCCTCCTTCCCACCATCTTCTCTGTTTTTGCTCTTAGAATCATCCCAAAGACTAACCTAAAAATCTAGACGCACCCTTGTGGCAGCAAATATAATTTACAGACAGACAGACTTTTCAAACTGTGGGGTCACTTAGTGTTTGAATGGAGTGTTGTTGTTACCTACCAACCTCTCTGTCGACAGATTACAATGGCACCCCAAGGTGGTGAACATTTATTCAAGGAACCTAAAGTAGAAATGTGTTTGATTTTTTTCAGGGTTTTTCCCTTTTATTAGACAGAGAATGTGGATTGACATGTGAAAGGGGGGATAACAAGCAGCAAAGGGCCGCAGGCTGGATTTGAACGCAGGCCGCTGCAGGACTTAGCCAACATGGGGAAGTACTTACTCAGTGAGCTATAGGCCGCCCTGTAGAAATGTGTTTTTAACTGAGGAATAGCCAATCACAACTTAGAAAAATATTAAATCTTGTTGTGGAAAAACCTCCAGGTTCTATACATGCATAGATTATTTGAAACATTTAAGTTATCAATACACATTACCTGAACTGTAGTGTGTGTGTGTGTGTGTGTGTGTGTGTGTGTGTGTGTGTGTTACACGGAAAGTCTAGATAACTGCAGTCCATTTACCAATTCAGCATTCATCTAATGCATCCATCCTAGCAGTGCTTATTCAACACATAGTTTGGATCCACAGTACATTTCCAGTAGAATTGCCTTGTCTCATGCGCCAGCTGTCCCTCACCTTCGTCTCTCTGTGTGTTGCCCACCTCAAACTCTGTTTGCTTCAGGATACAAAACTTCAAAGTAGCAAGCTACACGCTGAAAATGGAAAACCCCGCCAGATCTTCCTCTGATCGGGGGCGTCTTCAACAAAAAATTCAGGGCGGCTCGCATTTTGAAACCTGCTCTAGCTTATCCGGGCCTTAGTCATCACTACATTGGTGTTCTTTTCATTCACCTATATCCACTTTTAAAGTCAACATATAGTTTTTTTTAGGAAATTCACACCATATTCTGAGCTCTGTTAAAGCAAATCTTAAGAAAACTTGACTGGAAAGCATGAAAAAGGGATGTTAACAGATTGGCTATATGTTTTGCAATTTGTGTGTGTGTGTGTGTGTGTGTGTGTGTGTGTGTGTGTGTGTGTGTGTGTGTGTGTGTGTGTGTGTGTGTGTGTGTGTGTGTGTGTGTGTGTGTGTGTGTGTGTGTGTGTGTGTGTGTGTGTGTGTGTGTGTGTGTGTGTGTGAACATTTAATAGTTCCAGTTTTTTCTTGCCTGTATTGTGTTTGTCTGCCTGTCTGTTTGGATAGATGTCTCTGCTGGCATAGCAGAGCAACATCACATAAGAGTCAGACAGGGCTGAGCTCGTTTTGACAGAAGGAAAGGGATGAGGGAGAGTTATTGCCGAACAGGATGCAGCCCTAAAAAGAGCCAATCATCAGTGATTTTTCTGTTGGCGTGTGTTTTTTTGAAAGGCAATACTAAGCTCTGAGGTATCATATTAACAAAAAGGAGGGTCCTGAATGATACTATAGATGTGCTATGTGCTACAATTCTGCAGAGACTTTGCAGAGAAGCATCGTCATTTTCACACACACATTCCTAGCAGCCATAGAAATTCCACTTTTTGCTGCATGCTTTCTCAACTCCTGCTGCACTTTTGCTTCATCCCTCAGAGATTTCACTTGGGAAAGTAATGTTTGCTTCTTCTCAGTTGTCAGATATAATAAAAAAATATATCCAGGGAGCTAGTTCACTAAAAAATACAAGGATTTCTTTTTAAAATACATCAACTTGCTTTTGCAGCCTAATGTTTAAAAACAGACTTGTCTGCTGCTCTTATGGAGGACAGGAATAGGAAAATGCAATGGGCGTCTGCAGTGACTGGCGCTTAAACTCGAGTTTAGCTTATCAACACATTATTAAAAACAATAAGGCTTGATACAAAGTAAAACATTGTGCAGGAAAGGTTAGAAGCCAAGAAAAGGTTTATAAGTAAGTAACACTAGTTAAACTAAGCAGCAATGAGAATTAGGAAAACCCTCAAGAACCTGCTTTTTGCCCAAAAGTTAAGAGAGAGTGCATTTAATTGTCAGGAGATGTAAGTACATGTTGTAAGGTATTGGTTTCCTGAGGTCAAAGCTTTGCCTGGCTCCTATATTCAGCAGTCTTCCATTTAAGTGCTAATTAATATGCAACCAACAATGACAAATGTAACCAAAAAAGCACTTAGAAATACTTTAGAGTGAAGGACAAAAAAGCTTTGTCTTGTTCACTGAGCTCACAGGGGAATCCGTACTCAAACCCACACATCCTCGGCCTAATTTTCCCGAATACACATGTGATTTCTCTCCCTCCTTTTCCCAGCGTGCCTCCTCACCAACCACACATTACATCAGCTGTGGGAGGAGAGTTTCTTGACCGGACGTTGATGTAGATTATTTACAACATGGTCACAACCACAAAAAAACTGGTCGGCGGAAATACTCATACGTACATACAGCAAGTTTGAACATGTATTAAGTAAAAAAAAAACACACACAGCGGTTGCTGTAAAATAGCGAGAATTGGTGTGGGGAAAAAAGTCAATGTGCAAGCTCTGATATAGGGAATTTCATATTTAATTAGAGGTAACCTACAATATTAACTGGTGAAAACTGGAATGGTAGTATCATTTCATTTCATGTGAAAAGGTCCGAGGCCTATTAATCCAAGTTTTAGGTTATAGCACCATGTCATTAACAGAACTGTAATTTATAATATTTTATTTCAAAGGGTTTACATTATTCACGCCTTTTTAATGTCTCTTACTGGTTTGTGTACAGGAAACACTACAAACCCGTTTAAAAAATATTTCAGAGCAAGTCACACTCCACTGACAGTGGTTTTACGAATATGCTCCGTGTAAGGTTATTTAGGCTACATGACTACATGGACTGGGATGAAAAACAAAACTGCTCAAAAAGACAGGAAGTTATCTGGAAATTAAACTGTGTCGGGGCCTCAATGTTATCTCCCAAAGTATGTTTAACTCCCTGCAAAGTAATACACCTTCTCCATGGTGTTTGCCATGCAGTTTTTTGATAACAAACTGCTTTAAAATGCGGCTGATACAGACTCAATAAATGAATGAGGAAACGAAAGGGTGCTGTGTCAGAGGGAGGAGACTGAGAGAAACTCAAAGTTTTTTTGAAGAAAACCTCCCAGGTTTGATTGACCTCCTTTTCTGAAAGAGAAAACCCAGCGTTTCCCTCATCTCAGGGTTAACAAACTCACAGTTTTCAATAAACTTGCTTTCTGAAAGAGAGCCCCGGTCCACACACACACACACACACACACACACACACACACAGGTTAACCCGGTCTCATGCCAGTTTGTGAAATGGTCACTTTATTTCGATTTGCTGGTTTGTCAACATGTCACAAGTTTCTTGTTTACTATTTGTACAAGTCATGATTTTTGAACGTGACCATTTCACAAACTGCCATGACACTGGGCTGCCCTGGGGGACGCAACAAAGGGGAAATGAAACGGCACACGCCGGCGACAACAACGGGAAGGACCGCCGCACGCGGGACCCAGTCCCTGGGCGCAGGGACACAATCCGGGGTCTAGGATTAGTAGTAGCGGAAAGTCCTGTGTTGTTGATCCGGCTAGACTCCCTAGGTGGATTTTTGGCTTTCAATACTACTCACTACCATAATCCTTCTGTGATCACATAATAGGCTTCCCATTAAATATTACTTCAAAATTTGTAATTAACACACGGAAATAACGTCATTAACGTGACCTGTACACAAATCTATACATTAAGTAACGTGACCATTTCACAAAGTGCCATGAGACTGGGCTGCACAGGCCGGCTTGGAGCCCTGCCGCTGAAGGAGATGGCAAGAACCGGTTAAACGGCTTGGTCAGCAAAATGAACACGTGGCAACCGTTGGAGCTTCCTAGCACTGGCCTTCCGAGCACTGGGCCTCCGCCACTTCAAACAAGGATTTTAGCTTTAGGAGAAGGCTTTTTATCTGTTTATCCTACCAACATAGACACTTACGTGTTAGGTAGTTGTACCGCAGTGGTAAATTGTCTGCAGTGCTGCGTGGGTTGTTGCCGTGTTCTGATCAAAACAACAAAATTGACATTCCTCTTCAAAAATCTTTCATTTATTGTCAGAAATTAAATTTTCAAAAGCATCACTTTCATTACATTTTATGTGACATATTTTTGGTAGGCCAACTGGCTGGATGCAGGCACATCCAGACACAAACGAGCAAGCTTATTAACTGTGTGTGTGTGTGTTTGTGTGTGTGTGTGAGTGAGATAATTGGATGGGTGGCTGGATGTTTCAGAAGATATACCTGTCATCATTCTATCACTCATCTAGCACTTTTCTTCTTTTATTTTCTCTATCATTCTTTATTTTCAACTTTGTTTCTTTCTCTCTCTCTGTCTCTCTCTCTGTCTCTTTCTCTCTCTCTCTTTCTCTCTCTCTCTCTCTCTCTCTTTTTCCCCCCTTTGTGCTGTATCTCTATCTTTTCTTCTTCACCCTCCAATTCTTTCCTTTCATAATATACCCACCTCCGTCTCTGTTTGCAGCTTGCCTATCTGTGTGTCTGTGTTTTGGTAGTGTGGACGTGGTCCTGTCAAAACCTGCTGTGTGTGTGTGTGTGTGTGTGTTTTTGTGTGTCTATACAATTATGTCAGCGTGCTTTTGCTTTGCTCATGCATCTGTGTTTTTGTGTATCTGTTGGTTTGTGTCTAGATAGGGCGGTGTGTGTGTGTGTGTGTGTGTGTGTGTGTGTGTGTAGTTGGGTTTTAGTGATCTTTTTGTTCTCTAAGTATGTCAGCATTCCTGTGTGTGTGTGTGTGTGTGTGTGTGTGTGTGTGTGTGTGTGTGTGTGTGTGTGTGTGTTTTCCTTTAAGTATCAGTATGTGTGTGTTTTTGTGTTTGTGCATTTTTCTGTGCATATGTTTTGCACGTGTATCTGCGTGTTGTACTATTTTGTTTGTGTACATGATTCCTCCCTTTTCCATTTACCGGTCTCTAAGACTGCAAAAAAACCTTCCTTTTTCTTAAATAAATTGCTTTTTTTTGCTTTAGATGAGAGACAGACAAAACGAGGCAAAGAAAGTCGGCTTGTTTGATTGATTGCTAACTCAAAGCTCAGCTTTGATTTTACCACGCCTAATCAATGCATCCTTACACGTGCGTGCACACCCAATCGCAAGTATACATTCACAGAGAAAACCACTTTGAGACTTTCATAGCTTCAGTTTTTCAAGCACAGATGACTGAATGTTGCAGTTTTTTTTGTTACATTTGTTTTCACGGATGTTTGTCTTTTCTTTTTGGATTGGTTCTTCATGTGCAGCGCGTATTTGGTTGTTTTGTATTTGCAGCGGGTTTGTTAAATGCTGCGCATGTGTTGTCAAACTTAAGAAGATGTTTGTTTCAATGCCAGTTAAATTTGTTACGTGGCTCTAAAATGTTGGTGGACAGAACATTAGAAAACGCCTTGAAATGAAATGCAGTCTAGTACAACACCACCACTAACTTTATGACCCAAAAACGTATCATAGAAAAGAGTCTACGCACAATATGTAAGTAGTAATTACAAGGTATTATATTAAGGGAGTATTCATTCCAGAGTTTTTTGGTAGAAATGCATTGCATCGGATTGTTGTCTCGTTTGTGCTTTCCACGTTATCTAAATCATTCCAAGCAACATGGGGGCTACACGTTAACCCTCATGTTGTCCTTGGGTCGAATTGACCGGTTTTCCCATATCAATGTTCTTTTTAAACTACCAAATTGTAATTACCCAAAATAACATGATTGATTCTACACAACGCTCTTTGGCAAGTGACTAATCTCTACTTTCATTAATTTGGGGGTGTTTGAAAAACAAATTGAAGTGGTTTTAAAATAGTATTGATTAAAAGTTGACATATTCCAGTCTGTGATCATCCATCAACATACATTCCTTTAATTGTAGTCTAAATAATTCCTAATATCTGCTTTTCATCTCAAACATTAAGTATCATTTTCAATGATCATCATTGCATCAAAAGTGTTGAAAAAAGATACAAAAACGTTAGAAGAAGTTAAAAACATTAATAAAAAGCATCAACATGATAAAACTATGAACCGCGTTTGTTAATTTGTTTGAATTAATATATCAACGTGCAAACAGTACAGTATTGTAAAATGCTGCAGCTTCACACAGTTAAAAAGAAAAGTTGAAGACACAGAGTAGACTCTGAGAGCATGTGATTCTAGTGCAGTGGGGATTCAGATGCGTGGGACTTTAGCTTCTATCTTTAGGCACACAAGTCACATTTTTAACCATGTGCTGGCTGAACAGCTGCTATACCCTGGCCACATCTTGAGGAGAGGTGGTTCAGAAAACTCAGGTAATGTTATTTTTAATGGCTACATTCATGAAACCGACTGAAATGAAGGACAAGTTGTTAAGTGCTGCCTTATCAAGTTCTACTCTATAAAGCTCAAATTGTTTTGTGTGTAGAAAAGATGTTTTAGTCCAACTTCAACAGAGGTTAGCTGTGCAGTTAATGGAGCCGTGCATACAGTACGTCCTAATTTTTTAATTACTTAGCTCTCTTCCTCTCCACTTTTGGCTGCACAAGTGGCTAAGCTCTTACATCAAAGCAGGCAGTGAGAGGATGAATTTAGCAAACAACAAACCTTGTGGCCTTTTCTCTACCTCTCACTGTGCTTTCCTATGTCACTCTCCACCGTTCAAGCTCTCATCCCTCATCTTTACCTCGTCTCTTTACCTTTTTTTCTGTTTGATAACGTTGTTTAACCTCTCTTTTCTTCATCCTCCCTGTCCTTGTCTGAAGCTGTCATCTTTCTTTCACTCAACATTTAGTTTTTTAACTGACCTTGACTAATACTAGCCATATATGCATCTAACCTAGACAGAGGTATTGAATTAACGTTGGCTCTCAAAAAAGCAAAACTTTCTGTATATGTCTCAACATTTGAGGCAGGACATTGCCACTAAGAAGAAACAATGTTTAGAAGACTCTTCAGAACTGACAATAAGCCAAAATCATGTGTACACATCCCAGCCAGACTTTTCTCTGTATAGGTTAAACATCCAACATGTTTCGCAAAAATTGAAAAGTTCCTGCCATGTCAGATTATAGATAAGAGCCAGAGACAGCAAGAATGGTAGGATGAGGTAAAACATGATGGGCGGAGAAAAAATTTGATGAAAAAAGTCTTGTAAGCTCTTTCTGTCTACATCACTGAGATAATTTGTTCAGACCTATTAGCATTCTCGAGTCTGCCTTTGCAACACAAGAGCTAGGCTTTAAAGAAAGAGGAGACAGAGAGAAGGTGTGAGCAAGATGGTGATTGCCAGGTAAGAGAAAAGAGGAAAGTCAAATATTCAGAAAATGGTGAGAGGAAGAAGACATACTGTACCAAAAAAAAAAAGAATATAAATTTTGACAATAGGATAAAAGAAAATATGGAGAAAAGAAGGGTGGGAGTTGTGATCTGTGGAATTTAACAGGTGAGAAGGAGACAGAACGAGAAAGAAAAGGCGGCATGAAAGACGTGACACAAAGAAATGAGAACAAATACAATTAGGTGTGTGTTTTTCAAATCAAGTCCCTGGTTTGGATGGATCAAGAAATGCTGATCTGACATTTTCACTCAAAGGGTGTGGTGAAGGAGAGAGGGAGAGAATGAAAAGGCTGAGAAGGAAAGAATGTCAGTCCCTGGAAGCGGAAACCGTGAGGGGGGGAGAGTCGATAGGGAAAGAAAGTTAAAGAGACGAGCTCGTGAAATTGGAGCTGGGAGAGATGGATGGGATGCTGAGAGGGGCAAATAAGAAAAGAGGAACAAGACAAAAAAAGGTAAGGATAAAGGCACAGGAACCCTCAACCCCCCTTCCACCTAAACAAGTACTTGCGTCAAAACACCTTAATAACACCACAAGATGAAAACCCTGCAATGACGTGTCCAAAGAAGAATAAATAAGGATGTTTGTGGTTTCAACTAAACTAGCGTACATGACCAACCCCTTCTCACTACCATCTCGTAAAATACGGACGCTTGGTCAGGTGCCTTTTTTGTTGTTATTGACGCTAAAGGTCTTCTTTAGCTTGGTCGGGACTATTGGCGTCCCTTTTGACGCTGTTAGGTTAAGGAAAAGCTTGTAGGTGTACTTAAGATTTTGTGACTCGCGTGAATAATGGGCCGGTAAAGAAAGAAATCGGCTTCCCTGACACGTGGGAACAATAGGACGATTGTGGACACACGCGGGACACAAACGCTGCTCTGCTGGGTGAAAGTCCTGTGTTTGAATCATACACCACTCTGATCAACCTCGCTACGCGGAATTTCCCTCTCACATACTACTTGCTAAGCCCTGTCTAGATGCTGCTCTCCCCAGTATGTTCCACACACCGAAGGGTGTCTTTTTTCATCGCCTCAGACGCGCACAGCCCCTGTCCAAACGTCCGTGAGAACTGGTTGAAATAACAGATGGGACAGAGCAGTGGACTTGAATTTCTGCACATTATGGAATGGCATCATGACAAAACCCAGCAGAGAGACAGAAAGAGAATGACAAGCAATAACAGAGAGGTGTTGTGGGAGGTAATTCTGTCTAATCTTCTTTTGAAGAAAAAGAGTTCCATCTTGAAAAAGTAAAGGAATAGAGAAACTGATTAAACCCATCTCAGCGAGCAAGAGAAAGAGAGACAGCATGGCAAGTCTGTCTAAAAAAAATACAAGAACGTGACACAGGGAGAAAAGGGAAGGAGGGAGGGAGATGATCTGGGGAGAAAAACGAGAAAAACGAGAGACCGACAAGTTTGGAAAAAGACCATGTGATGTGTGGAAGGAATGGAAAAGGTGGTCATTCAAGCATTGCCTCAGACATTATTGGATAACTGGATTTCTTAACAAGTAATAAGGTAGCTGAACCTAGAAAGTAATGGAGCAAAGAGGCTAACAGAGATTTTCACGCTTTGCTTTGGGGAGGTCATTAAAGAAGTATGTCGGATGATGCAGGCAAGGCAGGGGCTATATTCTTTTTAGCCTCAGTGAATGGGAAATATATTTGCCAAAGACAAAACATACCGAGCCTAATGTTGATACAACTGCTAAAATTTACTATAGCAATTAATGGCTTTTGCATTGTTGTTCCCTCTGGTATAAAGAATTCATGAGATGGCTTGAAGCTTTGGTGTCACATAGAGTGTTACTGTGTCTTCAAAACAAGAGCCCTTTTCTGTCAGATCATGTCATGCACTGATTGATGTATGAATGGGTTTCCTGCAGATCACTCACTTGTAGTTGAGCAAGAGGTCTACAGGGTTCAAAGGAAGGGCTCATTGAACCCAGTTTGGACTAGACATGGAAGTCATGCTAATTAACATCAGCTGTCCAATTCATTAAATTCATTCATTCTAAATGTTTAAAGTCAGCTCAGCAGCATTTCAGTGGCGAAGATATAATAACTAGTATAATAAGTACTAGTCATTGTCCTTAAGTTAGCCATAATTGGTCATATTACTTTGTTTAGACAGGAGTGAAATATATATACAGTATGTACTGTATCTGTGTTTGTATGTATATCTGTGCGTGTATATATGTAAGGCAAGGCAGCTTTATTTGTATAGCACATTTCAGAAACAAGCAATTCAAAGTGCTTTACACAAAATCAGTTAAAAAACAAAAAACAGATGAAACACAAGTATAAACAGTTAAAAAAAAAAACATTAAGCAACAAAATTCCTTCTATAAATTTGGGACTACCTTCACACTAATTAGTCAATGTTAGTGCTACCTTTCGTGATCACCCTCAGTGTCCTACCCTTCACGACTCTATTTTTAGAGACGTTACCTTTCGTCTCCTTGGACTCTTCTTCAGACTAATTAAGCCAATCTAGTGCTGCCTTTCGTGTCTATTTTTGACACTACACAATCACACTTTTTCTTTAAAGTGTTACCTTTCGACTCTGTCTTTCTCTGTATTACACAACCTTTATACTATATATAACACATAGTCCAATATGTATATGTGTATATGTATGTGTGTGTGTCTATATGTGTGTGTGTGTGTGTGTGTGTGTGTGTGTGTGTGTATACACATATGTGTTTGTGTGTGTGTGTGTGTGTGTGTGTCTGTGTGTGTGTGTGTTTGAGTGAATATA
>NC_048411.1:21952620-21972517 GCF_013103735.1 Etheostoma cragini
AAAAAGACCAAGCTGCGAAATCACAGTAGTACACACCAGACCTTACTTTCTCTCTCATTCTGTCTCATGCACTCTTTACTTCCCTCTCTCTTAAGTTCTCTCATTTCTCTTGCAATTGCCACGTTATACTTTACCCCTCTTTATTTCCAGCATCATTCTTTTCCTGCTCTAACCAAGGAGAAAAGTACCAGCTGGTGAACTGATGAACAGAGCAGACAGATAAAGGGCAGCGACAGAAAAGAGGAGAAGATAAAAGCACATGAGGCTAAGAAAAGGAACTGGTAATTTAAAGTAGATAAAAACATGTTGCAAAAAAATGTGGATGGACGATAGAGGAAGGAATGATAATAGGCCAAGTAAAGAGAGTGGTAAAATGGTTTAAAAAAAAAAAGCAGGATGGAATGGTAGTGTGTGTATGTGTGTGCGTGTGTTTTTGTTTGTGTGTGCGAGTGATATCCAGCTGAGCAAATAGATGAAGTTGCCATATCTACAAGACTGAGGAGAGAGGAAGTGTGTGAAGATGGTGGATGACAGTATGCATGTGAGTTAGTGGGCATTTGAGTTTTTGTAAAGGGTGCAGGAACAGAGAGATAAGAAGCATTTAAAAGCCATATTAGCGAGTGCCTTGAAAGCCAAGCGGCAGCTTTTGTACTCCTTCATAACCACACATACACAAAATCCAGACACACTCATACACATTAAGCACGTTAGTCAGCTTTAATCACACAGCATGATAGTGTGTGTGCTTCCACAAGGCCGCTTAATGTTGATAATGACGTACTCTTTCACAGTAATAGATCTGCCATTCAGCACAATTAAAGGAACCCACACACACTTGCATTCACACATTTTCAAGAATCTTCTTTGTCTGTCTCTCCTTGTAATACACAAACAGTGGAAATCCACATCAATGGGCCATTATCAAGTCATCACATTTCCAAATTGAGGAGTATGTTTGACGTGCTGTCACATTTCTTTTAATTGGCATAGGCAAATTACACACCCTGACACACACACACTCTCACATTTGCTTTTGAGTTGTGAAAATGTAATGCTTATATTAAGGATTAGGTCACAAGCTGTCACATTTCCTCCCTAGTTATAATTAAGGGTTATGTAATACAATACTGCCAAACACACTGCTAATCTCACACACTCAGACACATGCATAGATACACATACACTTTCACACACATCCATGCAAGTAAGCATGCATCCTTCTCAAACATAGAGACACAGATACATATTAGAAATAGACATAGAAACACAAACTTGTACATGTTGAACGAAGCAGATGTAACGCACACTGACTCTGAGCAAGAGAATCTTGTGAATTATTGAGACGAAGCCCTGAAACAAGTGGTCACACAGCCTTGCACACAGAACCCAAATTAGCTGTATTAGCATTGCATGTGCATCCTGGCCTTTTTAGTAGTAGTAAAATAAGCCGGCAAGTTGGATGAAAAGCAGATAGCCAAAGCTGCTGGAATTCCACCTGCACTCCTTTACTGCATGAGCACCAAAATCCATATGACACCAGGCCTACACGTAGGAAATCAGCAAGTATAATCCAGTAGCAAGTGTGGCTTTCTGCCTAATGACAGCACAAAGAGGACCCACCCATGTTTCACAAAAGAACGGCTCATAATTTGACACATACAACACACAAGCATGCTTGAAGTGAACATCATACCCTCGTTACATTGGAAGCATACACAGACTGAAAGATAGAATAAGGATGTTTGTATATCTTGGATTGCTTTGGAGCACAATTACATCCCCATACCAGTTTGTAGCCAGGAAACGGCCACATCTCACCAAAACTATTTTCTATTACTTTAAGTAGTGCAGAAGATGATAAAACGATATATAGAAGCACTACCTCAAATGCAGCTCTTGTCTAACCTAAAAGTCAAAAGCATCTGAATTCAGTAAAATGTTGATTTACTCATCTATCTTTATCTTACTACATGGAGTTTTAGAAGTTCAAATTGTTAATGCTTGTTGAAACCCTATATCCTGTACGTAAATAGAATAGCAAAGTCTCTTTTAAGTACCATCTGATTAAAAATTGTGAGTTGGGAATGGACATATTTATTGAATGAACGCAACAATGAGTGATAGACTGTAATAACTTATTCAGAATAAATTGATGTTCATAAGGATGTCTACAATGTTTTACTGCTTTTAGATTATCATTGTTAAGGGATTTTTGTTTTTTTGCTTTTGGAGATTAGCTCTTCCCACTTTGGTGACAACTAATGGGGATCCTTTTATCTATAAACAATTAACAGTAAACCTTATATTAGCACATGTTTAAGTCATTTATGCTGGGAGTTCATTTTTATGGTACCTATATACAGCAGATCAGACATAAGTATTTAAAATTCCTTGAGCTTTTATTAAAATCTGAACTGACATGTAACGTCCTGTCAAAGAGCTTTTAAAATGACAACACCCTTACCCTTTTCACTGCACCGGATACTGTGAGAGAAGAGTAAGAGATGGACAGAAAGAAGGCTGGACATTAAGATAAATATATAACTTGGTTTTTAGTCATTGGATGAGGGGAGACAGAAATTGGGGCAGACCTTGGAATGGGAGTGAAATAGTGGGATAAAAAAAGATAGATGGATAAATAAATAGGATTTCAGTCTAGTTTCAAGCCATGGGAATATGAAGGAAAGGCAAAAAAGGTGGACTGACGTGGAAAAGAATAAGACATGGATAAATAGATGATAATGGGGGTTTGCCTAGTTCAAAACCATTGCAATGAGACAGAGATTGATATGGACAGATATGATAATGGGATTTCTGTCTAGTTGTAAGCCATGAGACTAAGCTTCATGTTTGTTGTGTACTGACTGACTGAAAGCTGCTTATAGTGCATATGCTGTGCTAAGCCGGATGTCACATTAGTTATTTACAATAAGCCTGCACATTAATGTGCAGCGTCTGTTACTGAAGTATTGTGACTGACTCCCTTAAATCTGATGCACAATTGATAAATTCTAATAGTTTTTCGTCTTGTCAATTCTGTGGTTGCTAATATGGCATGAATCTATCTGAAATACTTCTATAAAACGACATACCCAACAGCCATATATTTCTGCATTTGAATATGCAACAATCTTTTAAATTCCATGCCTTGATGTGATTTTTTTCTTTTTAATTCATTTCTTGTTGGATGTGTGTGCAACTACAAGTATGCGATACAAGCAAGAAGGTGTCAAAGTGGAACATATATCTGCATTGTTTAAAATGCAGGTGATTTTGTGGAAAGGCCTCTACCTTGTTTTCCTTTGGAGCTTAAGAACTGTTACTCACCAGTAAGAAGCAATTGAAACACTCACAAGTATATTGGTCTATTGCTATTGCGACTGTCCATTTTCCCATTCACATATGTCACCACCCCACCACCTCAACCACCTCAAGACCAGTTATAAATTGCAAATCCAGTTCTATGAAAGTTACTGCAGATCCTGGTGACTGCTAGACAATGGTAGACAAAACACTGGCCACAAACCTGCTATACTGTTTCTTTGTAGAAAAATATAACAAGCCATTCCTTCATTTTACATGCAAAACATGACATCTACAGTACCTGGTAAATAAATAACACAAATACACATACTGAAACTCATTTATGAAGCTAAGAAGCAGTAAGTTTGGATATGAATTGGAGCAGGGAATATTGGGCAACAAAAGCCTGATGTCTTTCTCTCAGACGTTTGGCTTCTGGAGGTTGAAGCATCACTCTTCTAATGACCTTATCTCCTATGGTGTGGAATGAAACCTTTTTTTTTTGATTGTCAGTGACCTTCCAGCTGCTCTATATCCAAACTCTTTTCCTCACCATATGTTCAGAGAGAGACAGGAGAGTATAAAATACTGCAAGGGCTCATAGTTGAATGTCTGTGTGTCCTCTGTTGCTGATGGTCCATATATCTGAGTTGTGTGCGTGTCCTGCCACCCCTGTGAGGTCACTGGCAAAGCAAACACGCACACACAGGTATAGAAAGACAGAAGTGTGTGTGTGTGTGTGTGTGTGTGTGTGTGTGTGTGTGTTGGGGTGGAGGGGGGGGGTTACAGAAGGACGGCCAATGTAAACTCTCCAGAAGGCCAGAACGACCACTGATCCAGAGATGGAGAGAAAGGGAGTTAGGACATTTACAAACGGTTGTTGTATGATGAGACACATGTTGAAGCTTTCATGTGGCTACTAAGATTTACAGCATTAAAACAATATTTGTCTTAATACCATTGTACAAACAGATATAATCACAGCTGTAGCCTCCAAAGACTTTCCTTTACACATTTATCCAACTTTTATCAGTCATTTCAGCAAGTTACTCCCACACACACTTACTGTACAGTACACATAGTTTAGTTCCTTAAATCAGTTAGTTTTCAGTTAACATGGACATAAAAAGGACAGACAACTGCCCCTGTCAGTGTATCTTTCTCTCTCTACAAAATATAAATACATTCCTTTTGAATAATTTAGCAGAATATATCTCTCTTATATCTCTTCTCTTGGTTTTAATTATTAACAGTAAGGATCTATGTGTGTAGTTGGAGTTAGATTAAAGTGAAGTCCGTCTTAGGTGTGTGCACCAGCTACATGGTTAAAGCACAAATAAACCTGAATAGGTCGATGGCTAATAGTTTAAAAGAAGGAAAAATATATCCATTGGTGTAGAGCCAGAGTTCTATCACTTTGTACACCTCAACCTCACACTCACTCGCGCATATGGGTGTGCACACTCGCACTTTTATTTGCTGTTGGCAATCTCCAATTACCTTAATTAATAGTAGCTGGTTTCCTGTATCTGAGTCCTCAGTGCTCTTAGCCAATCAAAACTCATGTTTCTTCTTTGTAATATTTGAGGACATGACAACACAAACATTGTTGATGTATTGTGAGTGAATATATATTTGTGTGCTCGCATCTTGGCATTGGTGTATGCATACTATGTGAGACTTTGTGCATAGGTGTTATTGTGTGTGTTGTTGTGACAGTATCTAATCGTGCATTTGTCTTTGTTTTCCCAGCGTGTGTGTGTGGGTGTGTCCTTTTTGAATGGCCTTGAGTGTGCGTGAAAGAAAAGGTAGGATTACCTGCTTGTTGTTGCAACATAGGGTAGGATTACCAGGAGAGAGAAACGGGGGAAAGAGGAGAGCAAAGGCAGTACATGTGACAAAAGATAGGATAGAGAGACAAAGATATAGATTGTGTGACACTGAGTGGGGGGCAGTAAAGTAGAAAAAAAGAGATGGGGAGGCAGTTTCAAGTTGGAGGCAAGAAGAGATGGCGAGGAAAAGTGAGAAAGAGACGGAGGTCGAGATGGACAGATTCATGCAGCATGTGGTCATTGCAAGAATCGGGATGTTTCTGTTCCGCTAATGCATGACAGATCGAGTATAAAAACCTAAAAAAGGGATTTCTGCAATGATGACCGCTTCCAAAACAACTGGACCAAAGGCTGACAAAGACCTCCTCTTGTTTCCTTTAGGCTGATATGATCTAGATGTGGTGTGTCGTTTCTAACGTAGCCCTTATTTAATGAACTCCATGTAACAAACGCTGAGCTGTGGCTTTGGTGTAGATTGTCAGTGATTGCAGGTCTATATTGCACTTTCAAAGTCACTTTTGGGCCTACTTCAATTAGTTAGAGTGACAACAAATTGGTAAAGTGTAACATTACTACCTCCTCCTGCCTGAAAACAAAACAGGGGGAAAGGAAGTGGTGCTTAACCTTTATACTGACCCACTGGAGGAAAGAAACGCTAGGAAAACTACAATTATAAATGCAACATTTGTTTTTTTTGCCCCCATTTTTCATGAGCTGAACTCAAAGATCTGCGACTTTTTCTATGTACACAAAGGGCTTATTTCTCTCTCAAATATTGTTCACAAATATGTCTAAATCTGTGTTGGTGAGCACTTCTCCTTTGCCGAGATAATCCATCCACCTCACAGGTGTGGCATATCAAGATACTTACTAGACAGCGTGGTTACTGCATACGTGTGCCTTACTTAGACGGGCCACAATAAAAGGCCACTCTAAAATTTGCAGTTTTACTGTTTTGGGAGGGGGGGTCTGAAACCAGACAGTAAAAAGAAAAAAAAAAAAAAGGAGCTGCTGGAGATATGCAGACCACTCTAAAATGTGCAGTTTTATCACAAAGCACAATGCCACAGATTTTGCAAGTTTTGCTTCAACAATTGGTTTGCATAACCAAAGAATGTTTGTACAAACTGTCAGAAACCTTCTTAGTGAAGCTCATCTGCATACTCGTCGCCCTCATCAATAGTCGAGGTAACTGACTTGGGCAAATGCCCAAATTGACGGCATCTGGCCCTTTGAAGAGGTGTTCTGTTCACGGATGAATCCTGGTGTAAACTGTACAGGGCAGATGGCAGACAGCGTGTATGGCGTCGTGAGGGTGAGCGGTTCGCTGATGTCAACGTTGTGGATTGAGTGGCCCATTGTGGCGGTGGGGTTGTGATATGGGCAGCCATATGCTATGAACAACAGACATGGGTGCATTTTAATGATGCCATTTTTAAGGAACAGAGATACCGTGACGAGATCCTAAGGCCCATTGTTGTGCCATTCATCAACGACCAATCACCTCATGTTGCAGCAGGATAATGCACGGCCCCATGTTGCAAGGATCTGTACACAATTCCTGGAGGTCAAGGAACATGGTCCCAGTCCTTGCATGGGCAGCATACTTACCGGAGATGTCACCCCTTGAGTATGTTTGGAATGATCCGGATCGGCGTATACAACAGCGTGTTCTAGGTCCTGCCAATTTTTTCATTCAAATTTATTCAAATTCATTCATTCATTCATTCATTCATTCATTCATTTATTTATTCATTTATTTTTACTGAGTGTTTTTTGGTGTTGCATTTATAATTTGGTTTAGTAAAAATAAACGTGTAGTCTGTCACAGACACAAATCCCTCAAATCCCTTTCCAAATGAATAATTAGAAATCAAATAAGTAATAGACACATGCACCACTTAACTTTAGTTAAGAATTATGGCCACATAGAGACCTCACTTGCCTTAAATATCATATTCTCTTTTGTTATGTGGAAATATCTCTAGAAGTAATGGAAGAGACGGTAGGGAGCCATCTGTAGTGTGTGACAGTTGTCTGTCTGGGGGCTGCAAAGGTTAATCTTGTGTGTGTGTGTGTAGGTATGTATTAAATGGATAGAAGCTCTGCTCTACCGAGATATATGGATAACAAAATTACATATGACATATCGACCATTCTGCTGTCTCCGTTCTTCACTTTGCAATACCTCTACATTTATATACAGTGTCCTTCACTCTTGCTAACCCTTGTGTTGTCTTCCCTTTTTGGGCCCCTCTGGTATTCCTAGGGTCAAATTGACCCATGACTTATTTGGGGTTTTAAAAACAATTCTGAAATAAAATTTTACTTTACTTACTTTATCTATTAACAAATATTGTCTTTATCTCAATTTCAAACACTTGTGATAACATGTTTAGGGAATGCAATCAGTCTCTACTAGAACACAATTAATAATGGAAGAGGGTTTCGATTTTTGTCATAAGGCTATAATTCAGGTTAAAAATCCACTATGGAAAAAACATAAGTGGTCATGTCCAGAATAATTTTCTAAATTTAGCCAGGAATACATGTTTATTGCAGAAAATAAGGTAACGCCATTGATTTTCAGGTAGAAAAAATTTAACTTGTACCTAGATCAGCGTGTTACAGTGATTATGTAAGGTCACTGTCACTGCCATGGTGTGCAGTGCTTCAAAGCGACTATAAAACCTCTCCATCACCTTCATCACCTATTTTAAGAAAACCTGAAATGAACAACCCAGGGCAAGACCCACCTGCATGCGGATATGAAAAATCTCAAACTTATTTAAAAAGCAATGTTAGTGCAGCAAGATGAAAATGTCTGATTGTACCTGATGTGATGAAAGTCAACAAGAGAGGAACCAAAGTGCAAGAACCAAAACTTGCCAGTTAACTATCAGCATCACCCTACTTTACATCAAATTGATGTAAAACAGTGTTGACAGGGTTGGAACTGTTGAGTCCTATTATTAAGAGAATGTTACAGCTGGTGGGAGTTATTTGCCTTGGTCAAGGCCACCTTGATGGCCATGAGTTTGTTAATGTTTTTTAGGATTTTCATATTACACATGTTGTCCTTCTCCTATCCTGACTCAATGAAATTTGGAAGTGTGCAGCCATACTCCCGACTCACTCTGCTCAAGAATACATATTGTTGGAAAGAATAACTTCATGGTATTATTGAATCAAGGTGGAAAAAAAAGCCTTTAGGTTATTAGGTTTGTTTATATTTCACTGGGAACTGGCATCTGTTGGTGTGAAAGGAATGCAGAGTGAAGCAATAAAGGTGGAGACGGCTGGTTTCCCGAGCATCATGCTAATCAGCCATCACTTATATATTCATTCCATTGCCTGCTGAATGTCACCCCCAACACACACCCTGACATGCAAATATAAAATACATCACATAAAATAACCACACAAAACTTTCTACTGTACATCAGTCTATGTCTCCATTGCTGGTTGTCCTTCAGTAGTTCATCCATCCATCCAGCCATCTTCATCTTCTTCCGTTCATCTGAGGTCAGGTTGTGGGGGCAGCAGTTTCAGCAGGGGACCCCAAATTTCCCTTTCCCATTCACCCATTCATGGTAATAAAAATGTTTTTGAATGTGAATCCGTTGAAAAGGTACAGTAAGTGCTCCAGTCAACCACCGGTAGCTAACAATATATATTACTATACCACCAAACCTAAAAGTGGCTTAACCAATTAGTTTTGAGGCCATGATTTGATCATTTAAAAAGAAAATAGAAAAATGTGTTTTCCTACAACCTCTGCATACAGTATGGGCCGAAGCAATAGTACAGTATTGTCAACAATAAGTAAAAGTTTCTAGCATGTGGTTAGATGTTCGTGTTTCAACTTAGTATCACTTCTGCAAAGTCTTACACACACACACACACACACACACACACACACACACACACACACACACACACATACACACAAGCTACACTTAATATCCAAACAGCTGTTACTTGTATGTGACATCCTCACACCTGCAGGTGAGGAACAGAAGTACCTCGAAAAGGTGAGATCTTAGAAAGAGCAATGTGTGATTGACATGTGTGCTTTGTGTGCTGTGAGGATGTGTGTGTGTGTGTGTGTGTGTGTGTGTTTGCACATTTATCTGCAACTATTTGTCCTGTCTAAGTGGCAAGTTAACCATTTAGTTTTCTTTAAATGCGTGTAATGTTATTTGTTTAAATACACTTTTTAGCATTATAGCACAATTAACTGCCTTTGTCTTTTTCAAATACTGTAGCCTACCTTAAGTACAAGGGAAAGGATGCATTAATTTATTCAACAACACGTCATTGTATAATGTCATATTTTCACCACCACATCACCATGACACCAAGTCTGTTGTTTCCATCTGAAAATGAGCATAAAAATATAAATACAACTACATATTTAATCCATCATGTTCATGCAACTACTCTTAAACTGTTAATTGTAAATGTTTTCCTGTAACAGAAACTTTTACAATAGAATAATACTTAAAACAATTGTAACAAGTATCCGTGGTTTACATAAACTGCAAAAATACTCAGGTACTCGCAAGATATTTGTGTATTATTAAAGTGTCATTAATAAACTCTGTCACACTTTAGTCTTTAAGCTTTAAAGGTCCAGTGTGTAACGTGTTTAGTTGTTTATCAAAATCGGTGTTGGCCCATACAAACTAGTTCCTTTCATAAATATTTACCACCAGCATCAATTCCAAATATTCCTTTTGGCTTGAAATTTTACATTTGCATGAACATATTCGTGCGCCATCTTGAAATACATTAGCCGGTAAGGGACAAAAAAGACATACTCCTCCGCCTTACGCGTTTTTGCCATCACAAGATAAATTCATAGTGAAACCCCTGTTATTGACATCAATTACCCATAATCACACCGAATAATGTTTTTGGAACTTTAACTTTTGTAACGGTTACAACATACTTGTACAATCTTAAAACATCAGTACATTAACAAATTCATGCTATTGCTTCCACTTCAAGTGGAATTGCCCTTTATTTGAACATAATCAGTAATCACATTGTTTGGACAAAAGAACTTTTTGACATGACGAGTGTTAGGTCAAAAGATGTAGCTGTAGCTCAGTAAACCTGTTGTAACCTTGTAATTATGAGAGTGTTTGTGAGCTTGTTTTTTCAGTGGACTGAATAAGCATTACTGTGAATGTGTGTGTGCTGACTACAGTAAACTGCAAGTGGCACCCCATCCTTCACAATGACCCCCCATCCCCCCACACGTACACACCTTTGTGTATGCACCGACTGTTCCAATAATGAAGTTTAATGACTGTAACGCTGGGCCAACACTGGGGGCGGGACATTACATTATGACATTACCTGCCTGAGACTTAGAAATGGTTGTTTATACAAAAATAAGGTTTAATGAAAACTACAACATTGGATGTAACTTTCTCTCTCCACAAACACTTGCACGACAGTGGATGTCAGCATATTGAAGTAGAAGTTGATGAGATCAGCTGAAGGAACAGCTAAAAATGCTAAAAAGTTACTTTCAGCATTTAATCAAAGTTGTACTCATTTTTTTTGCCAATTTGCGTGCAATTGAAATGTTTTTTTTTTTTTAAAGAGAGATGGTTTGGGGCATCTTTGTAGACAGGAAAGCAATAGACAGGAAAGGGGGGAGAGAGGGGGGGGAGAGGGGGGGAAGACATGTACAAAATGGCCACAGGTTGGACTTGGACACAGCATAGTTCAAAAACCAAAGTGCACCAACAATGGGTTAGTAAGGTAAATTACATTTCACTGAGCTATACAATGGGGAGCCTGCTGTTTATGTGTATCTGTGGACACTGAAGAGACAGAGGGAAGAAAGAATAAAGACTCATTTACGGTAGCATCCAGGCACAACTTACAACAATACTAATTAAATGAGCATCAATTAGCAGGTTAATCGCCTGGGTTGTGGTCTAAAATATCTGAGTGTAACATTTAGGGCCTACTATCATCATCTCGGTTTATGTTCAGTTCTCCCGGCATTAATAAAAGCCTTCCTGGTAGGAATATATATATATATCTTGCTTTGCAATAATGAAAATGTATGTGGTAGAAAAAAACACAAAAATAAATAAGACAAAATGAATGAACCGTAAAAGTGCAAATACATGCTATGATTAAAATACGGCAGAACAAAAAGAACAACTGACATGGTAAATACATTACTTTTAGACAGTTCAAATGCCACCAATGTGGCAGCATCAAGCTGCAGTTTAGTGGATGAAATAACATGGAAAGTGGTGAAATTGGCTCCAGGCTCATCTTTATGAACGGACAGCAAAGGCTGCATCTATTTCTTATGTATCAGCTGGTGACAGGCAGCAGAGGTCATGATTGGTATTCCACTCCATGATGTCCTCAATGTATGCATAGGTGTGTGTGTGTGTGTGTGTGTGTGTGTGTGTGTGTGTGTGTGTGTGTGTGTGTGTGTGTGTGTGTGTGTGTGTGTGTGTGTGTGTGTGTGTGTGTGTGTGTGTGTGTGTGTGTGTGTGTGTGTGTGTGTGTGTGTGTGTGTGTCTTTGTGGATGATGAGGGATGAATTAGTCCATTGACAGAAATTAGCAGCCTCTCAAACTGAATGACCTCAAAAGTGAGAGAAGCTAAAAGTATTTTAAATTTATTATGATATATGCCAAATATACTTTAGCAAAAGACCCATTTGAGAATTTCTTGTTGTTGATGTGAGGTTGAGGAGAAAGAAAATCATGCTTTCGGAGGTTGGCACTGATAGCTGATTTGATCAGTATGTGTCAGCATGCCATAGCCTGAGGGACAGGGACAATGACAGAGTGTCCTGAGCTGGTATGAAACACTATTGTTTAATCATTAATGAAGATAGCTTAACCCATTTTGTGCCACATGCATCAGACATTCAACGAGATGTACCCTGAATCTCTCTGAGATATCAAACTTACTGTCGAGATCGATCCATCCATCCATCTATCCATCCATCCATCATCATCCATCTTCGTCCGCTTATCCGGTATCAGGTTGCGGGGGCAGCAGCTCCAGAAGGGAACCCCAAACTTCCCTTTCTCGAGCCACATTAATCAACTCCAACTGGGAGATCCCAAGGTGTTCCCAGGCCAGGTTAGAGATATAATCCCTCCACCTAGTCCTGGGTCTTCCCGGAGGCCTCCTCCCAGCTGGACACCTCCTCATGACCATAGGTGAGGGTATCAACGAAAACCGACCTGTAGATCGAGATTTTGCCTTCAGGCTAAGCTCTTTTTTCGTTACAATGGTGCGGTAAATTGAATGTTATACCGCACCCGCTGCGCCGATTCTCATACCAATCACCCTCTCCATTGTCCCCTCACTCATGAACAAGACCCCAAGGTATTTAAACTTCTTCACTTGGGGTAAGGACTCATTCCCTACTTGAAGAAGGCACTCCATCGGTTTTCTCCTGAGAACCATGGCCTCCAATTTAAAGGGACTAACCCTTATCCCAGCCGCTTCACACGTGGCTGCAAACCGATCCAGTGAGTGCTGAAGGTCACAGGCTGATGATGACATTAAGACTACATCATCCGCAAAAAGCAGCAATGAGATCCCCAGCCCACTGAACGGCAACCCCTCCCCACCCCGACTACGCCTCAATATCTTGTCCATAAATACTACAAACAGTATTGGTGACAAAGCGCAGCCCTGGGGGAGGCCAACTCTCACCTGGAACGAGCCCGACTTACTGCCGAGAACCCGGACACAGCTCTCGCTTTGGGTCATACGGAGATTGGAGGGCCCTGATAAGGCACCCCCTCGCCACATACTCCCTCGTCACCTCCCACAGTATCTCTCGGGGGATTCGGTCATGTGCCTTCTCCAGATCCACAAAACACATGTAGACTGGTTGGGCATACTCCCGGGCTACCTCCAGGATCCTTGCGAGAGTGAAGATCTGATCCGTTGTTCCACGACCAGGACGGAATCCGCATTGTTCCTCTTCAACCCGAGGTTCAACTATCGGCCCAACCCTCCTTTCCAGCACCTTGGAGGTTGTGTCTAGGTTGTGTCCTATTTCCAAAATATATTTCATGTGATTGCCGCCGGGCTCAGCGGAAAATTGTCAATTGTCTTTCTAGGTTTACGTCCTACATTAACCAATATTTGAATGAAAATCATGTCTGCGTCCGGTGTTTGTATCAGACTTGTAGCACATGCAAAATTGTGTAAGGTACATAGTGATTCCAGTACCAAGTGGCTGCCGGAGACATTCCTGTTTTGAACCAAAGTAAAGCCTTGGCACTTGCCTTGGTTGTGGGATATACAAAGGAAGGCAGTAGAGATAAGGGTGTGGGTGCAAGAGACCCTTAGATCCAGAGAGCAGTTTCTGGCTGGTGAAGGAGCCCCGCTTTCACTGTGACGAGTTCCGGGGGTAATTTTGGCTCAACAGGGAGCAATCTGACAGTCTGCTCACGGGAGAGATTCATCATCATCATTCATTCATTCATACTCTGGAAAAAACTTTTTTAATGTCAATGTGCAATTAATTCCTCCAAGGCTGGAGCATATACATTTAGAAATGGGTGGTTATTCTGTGCAAAGGCCATTTAACTACCCACATGTGAACTTCAATGAAAACGAACATAACTTGTCTCAATCAGTCCAAACATATTTTACTTCATATAAACATACAAATATCTATCCTACAAATACCTGTATGGAGCTGTAAAATAAACTTGATATTTGGTTTTTGCAGCTCACCACAGTACAGTTCTTCTTAGTTGCTTTGCCGCATTTCTCAGATCGGCAATGACAATACTGTAACTGTTCAGTAACACTTGAAAATATATGTTTTTCTTGCCTAAATTTTTACCCTTAAAAAAGTGCTGCTGTTTCCACATGCTTTGGCCCTCTGGGATGACCCTGAGTTCATTGGGAAGTTAACACTCCCAACTTGTTGTTTCTAGTGGCATTGTGACACTAGGCCTTACTGACACAGAGCTACAGAGGTTAGAACACAGAATTTCTATTTCTGTCCAAGTAAATCATCTGAAAAATTAATAAAAAGCACTACTGTAAGCATATTATAGGGGCTATATACTAAAATAGTACCCTAGCCTCATGTCTCAACTTAGAACAGAAAAAATCCAGAAAAAAATGACTTATAAAATGGATTTTGTATGAATGTATTTCTACAGATGTGTCTGTGCGTTTGTCTTCTTTATTTCTAAAAAAGCCAAAAAAGTGCTAAATACAAAACTTCTGAAATACAAAAACACATCGACATCACTCACAGATATGTCTGAAAGAAGTACATACATAGATTTATAGAAATAAGTAATCATAATTTTATGAAATGGTGAAATGCCATCAGACGTCCATATTTCTGCCTTCAGACAGCTGTAAAAGATCACGGGTATAGTTTTTGTTGGCCATGTTTGGTATCAATCAACTCGTCTTCTTATTGGCTACACAGGGATGCCAGGGATTTATGACCCTATCTTCTAATTTGTGGGCTCCACTGTCAATCTTTCCCACGTGGGCCCAATGGGGAGTGTGAGATTTCATTTGCTTAGCTTGGGGGTATCTTGAGATAGACTGATCGTATTGGCTGGGAACAACGTTCATTGCAAACTACACAAGCCAGAGAATGTAACGCTGTCTTTGGTTTTGCTGTACCGTGTTCACGGAAAAAGATACACACGATAGAAACCAATAAATGATGCACTCTCTAGATTTCTCTACGTCAAAACTTGGGCTGAAACTACAAGATTGTGAGGGGACCAGATAATTATGGATTACAAGGCTTGGATATTCTAATACCTTAGGGTGGTTTCGATGTAGGAAACTAAGGTTTTGGGCGATCTTTCACCGCTGAGATTAAAGACACGAGGAGACAGGTAGGAAACACACACTCGATTAGACTCAAATCTTTCTGTGTTTCTTTACTTCAGAACATGATTATCACCGTTGTGAGTCACCTTATTGCTTTGTGTGTGGGCTCGATGGAATCAGGAGACTCTAAGCTTTCAAAAGATGTATGGCATGAGCGTGTTTATGACGGTTTAATGCTTATAATTTAGGAAAGAAGTCAGCACTTTCGAAAAACGGCGAGTTTACGTCCCGTGCACGGGAACCGTCCGCCCAAGAACTTTGTGACATAGGAAACAGTGCTCCCTTTCATGTGCATTGTTCATTACAATATACTTACAGAGTGAACTGGTAAATTTGGATGACAACAACACAAAGCAAGTTCCCTATCTTGGTATAAACAATGGCATAAGGACTTGTCAGTTTGATTGCGTCATTGGTATAAATACTTGCTTTGGACACAAACAAAAAACTTTGGCAGCTTTTGCACGTGCCACAGTCAAAGTTGAACCATGTTAAACTTTGACCGTGACACGTGCAAGAAGGGTACTACTATTGCTGGTCTTTTAACCATCCACTTCCACAGTTTCACAAACACACTCCCTTCAAATGAAGTTTGGCTGCTTGTCGAAGTCACTAGTTGAGTCGGTGGACTTATTTACAACCACATATCACCAGGTGGGTATTAGCTCCCAACCTGCTGATCAACATCACAAACATGCTGCAATAGATCCAAAACGTGAATTATAAGTGAAAGTGTGTCATTATTGTCTATTTCACCCAATATCTTATTCAACATGCTTATAAGCTCTTTTTTCTTTGTATTCATTAAAACCAAAGCCTCTCATGCTGGGAAATAAATTAGTTTTTCAGGCTAGGTTTAGAAAGATCACACAATACAATACAATAAATGGTAAAAAGCCACATTATAATCACTTAACAAATCACAATACCATGCGAACATGCATCATGAGGAAAGAAGTTTAGTAAACCTTTAAAGTTGGTCCAGTGGAATAACAAAATCCTTGATGTTATGTACAAACAAAGAAAGTAGCTAAGTGATTCCTTGATTCTTGTCCTTATCTTTAGTGATGTATTATATCAGCTCAAAACTCCAAACTTTATCCACATTTAAATAGTGATAGATGTTTTGGATTTTTTGGCACAGTTATGTCAGATTTTATGTAGTTTACATTACTGCTGATTTCTTAAACCATACATTAACGTTTTATATTGATGGATGCATTTTCTATGCGAAAAAGGCGCAAAAAAAACAACTTGCAAAGACATTACACTTGTTGAGATAGGTAATCAGTGACACGTTAAACCAGAAAAATACGTTGTTGATATTGTATCAGAGCTCTTCAGGGTAAAAATTTAGACTTGCCTGCTGCTGAACAATAACATTTTCAAACGAAAAAGCCACAAAATGCATATTTTCATGATATCCATATTTGCTTATTTACCATCTTTAAGGTTTGTAATATATCTTTTCCATTCCTATTTTCTCCACTTATGTAAATTCACTGGATCTCCAGAAGGGTTAAACACATGAACATTTGTTATTCTTGTAATATTTTGTTTTACAATTTTACATTCAAGAAGTAAACGGCAACAATCCAAATTGCAGGAGTGGATCAGTCAGAAAACAAAACAAAGGAATCAATGAATGTATAGTTTTATTTCTAACAACATACAAAGAATTAGACGATAAAGAGTAAGCACAAGACACCGTATTTTACTTTAGAAAAGCAAGAATAAGCTTAATAAATAAATACTCTAGTACTCTTGTAATACTCTTAAATTCTAAATAGATCAGAAAAAAACTGAAACAAGTTCATACAAAATTATACACTACCCATCAATAATTTTGAGTTACAACCTCCCTCCTCTTTGCAGTACCTGTTTCAGAATTGCTCTTTTGTATTTCAGTTTAAATTGTTTGACATTTTTATTCAATTTGATTTTGTGCGCCAAACTATTCCAGAGAGTCACCCCATGAACTGAAACACCCATGCTTTTAAGAGTAGTGCGGGCATATGGTTGTTTTAAATTAGGTTTGCCTCTTAAATCATAGCCCCCCTCTCTATCCAGGAAAATGTTTTGAATGTTGCCTGGAAGTAAATTGTTTCTTTGTTTGTAAATTAATTGTGCCGTTTTAAAATTAACTGGACCCATAAGTTTCAGAACATGTGACCTTAATGAAGATTGCAATAGTGTACTCGCGATGACCTACATTACTATCCTTATTTTTACTATTTTATTAATTTATTCTCAGGGATCACTATACTATAAATAATCATTTAGCATGTACAATTATAAGTCTTTTAGATTTATAATTAAGTGCTTAGATTGAGTGCCCATCAATAATGTCTAAATATACCAAAAGCTTTCACTCAACTTACACACCTACACACATACATAAACCCACATGTATGCTGCCAATCCCTCAGCTAGTTATAATTGTAACCTGCCATTTTTATTTACTCAGTCATATGACACTGATGCACATACAATATATATTAAACCCCCCCACACTCACACGCTCATACACACTCATTGACAGACACACAAAATCCCAAAGACGTCTCTCTGTCGACAGAGACCAAAAATTCACAGAAACTTGGAGAAAGAGAAACAATAACCTATACAAATAAGAACATTTATTTATTTAAAAACAAAAATACATCTACTTGAAAATGTGATGGACTCAACAAAGCATGCCTCTAAGACAGAAAGAGAAAGACAGACAGATGATCATGACACATGAGCCAGGCTAATCTGAAATGTTAGTTCACACCTCTGCATAAAGAACTCGCTCATTGACGCAGCTGTGTGTTTGATGACCTTAGGGAAAGTGTGTGTGTGTGTGTGTGTGTGAGACCTTACAAGGATAGAAAGGTGAAAAAGTCCGACTATGAGGATATTTATTGGTCATCACTTCTTTTTAAATCTTCATTTTTTAGCTTAAGGTTAATGCTTGTTAAAGGTTGAGTGTAATAATGTTCAAGGACTGGCATGAACTGGCGTGAAGACCTTATTATAGGTCTTCACAACTACAGATATGCGTGTGACATTCAATGACACCCTTGCATTGCACACATGCTTTAAAAATGTCAAAGTTGAACAAGGGCACAATTGGATTTTTATCCATAATAATAACAATTAGCTGTTAATAAGAAACAAGTTCAAGTTTAAAACGAGCTTAAGTGGGTGTGTGGATGGGTGTGTTTGCTTTGGCGCGCTTATATCTGCGAGAGTGGGAACATTTGCGCATGCCGCGATAAAAATACCTGCTCTTGTCAGACTTAATTAAGTTTGTCCTCATGTGGCTTCTGTTGCGATCAATTGCAATAAGACAGAAAATGACTGATGAACAGGGAGTGAGACACTGATAAAAGCAGAGGGAAGTGAGACAGAGAAGGGAGAGTTTAGATGCAGCCTGGAAGACAGATAAAGAGTCACAGATAAAAATAGTTGAAAAATGCAAGCAAATTGAGAATAAATTGGGTATAAAAAAATGTATGTAGAATAGGAAGAGAAAGGTGCCAACTGTGTGATAATCCTCCTCTTATTATTACATCAATCAGATTACTCGCACCATATCCGTGTAATTATCTGTTTAACATTAATTAAATTGGTCTAACCAGATTGGAGTTGTAAACAGATTAGACAAGGATTACAAGGGCATGCTGTACAATAAGAGGATGTGAATGTATTCTAGTGAGCTACAGTTTCTGGTCTTGTTCACAAGGCTAGTCTAATCTGTCATTCTAAAAGCCTAGGAATCATTTGAAGAACCTGATATGGATACAGTTTATGGAATGTAAATGTTTTATACTATGGCCACTTAAAATTCACAATTCTGAAAAGATGACACTAGGGATTACTTTCAACTAACTGGACACTACTTGAAAGCTTTATTCTACGATATTGCCAAGGTAGTTTGGTTATTTATTTTGTTGTCATTTTAAATGAATCGGTCAGTGATAAAGTAAATTGAAATAACACATTTTACAAGCAGTCACAAAGTGCTTCATATAAAACGTTTGTAAAAATACAGTAGGATCCAACAGAAAATTAGCAAGGAAGAAATAACTGAAAGACATCTCATCATCTCAAGCTCAGAATGTGAAACAGGAGCTCTAAGTTTTGTACGTTTTTTGTCATTGATTTAATATGTTCATCAAAATACATGTTATGATCAAATATAACACCACAATTTCTCAGCTTGGACGGTACAACTGAAGAAAGGGACCCCAAAAGCTGAAAACTTTTAAACTGTAGTGTCCAGAGTAACAATAAGGATTTCCGTCTAATCTTCATTAAGCTGTAGGAAATTGTTCACCAGCCAGTCCTTGATGGAAGTCAAACATTTAAGCAACACTTGGTCAGTCTCTTCCGGGTCAAAAGAGACATACTGCTGGATGTCATAATATAATGATGCAAAAGTGATAACGGATATCTCCAAATTGGCTAATTATACTGTATATCCCAGGGGAAACATATAC
This sequence comes from Etheostoma cragini, assembly GCF_013103735.1. Classification (NCBI taxonomy): domain Eukaryota; kingdom Metazoa; phylum Chordata; class Actinopteri; order Perciformes; family Percidae; genus Etheostoma; species Etheostoma cragini. The sequence goes on from NC_048411.1 coordinate 21,972,128, forward strand.
AATGCAATAAAATCGGACCTAACACAGAACCCAGAGGAACCCCACAGAAAAGGGCAGCAATTTCTGAACAAAAAGGACCAAGTGACTCATAAAAACTTCTAAATGAAAGATAGGAGGTGAACCAATCCAGGGAGCTGTTTGGAAACAACTTTTTCTGAGATTTTGGACATAAAAGGCATCTTGGAAATGGACCAATAATTTGCGGGAATTGATGGATCCAAGTTGGTTTTCTTCAGTAGTGGCTGAACTGCATGTTTAAATAAAAAGGACAAAACCAGATTGCAGAGAGCTAAACCTGTTCAGTAACACTTGAAAATATGTTTTTCTCGCCTAAATTTTTACCCTTAAAAAAGTGCTGCAGTTTCCACATGCTTTGGCCCTCTGGGATGA
>NC_048411.1:21972617-21992030 GCF_013103735.1 Etheostoma cragini
CCTTCAGACAGCTGTAAGAGACCATAGGAATAGTTTTTGTTGGCCATGTTTGGTATCAATCAACTCGTCTTCTTATTGACTACACAGGATGCCAGTTTTATGACCTTATCTTCTAATTTGTGGGCTCCACTGTCAATCTTTCCCACGTGGGCCCAATGGGGAGTGTGAGATTTCCTTTGCTTAGCTTGGGGGTATCTTGAGATACACTGCTCCTATTGGCTGGTAACGTGCATTGCAAACTGCACAAGCCAGAGAATGTAACGCTGTCTTTGGTTTTGCTGTATCGGGCCCAGGGAAAAAGATACACACGATAGAAACCAAGAAATGATGCACTCTCTAGATTTCTCTACGTCAAAACTTGGGCTGAAACTACAAGATTGTGAGGGGACCAGATAATTATGGATTACAAGGCTTGGATATTCTAATACCTTAGGGTGTTTTCGATGTAGGAAACTAAGGTTTTGGGCGATCTTTCACCGCTGTGATTAAAGACACGAGGAGACAGGTAGGAAACACACACTCGATTAGACTCAAATCTTTCTGTGTTTCTTTACTTCAGAACATGATTATCACCATTGTGAGTCACCTTATTGCTTTGTGTGTGGGCTCGATGGAATCAGTAGACTTTAAGCTTTCAAATGATGTATGGCATGAGCGTGTTTATGACGGTTTAATGCTTACAATTTAGGAAAGAAGTCAGCACTTCCGAAAAACGGCGAGTTTACGTCCCGTGCACGGAACCGTCCGCCCAAGTATAGAGATAACCCAAATACTCAATACCCAAGAACATTTTTAAATAAGTACAATTAAGTTTTCCTTAACCTTTGAAAAAAGTCTTGTGATGACAGCCTTAAGGAGTGGTGACATTTTTTCTGTGTGAGTGGAAATCAATGGTCCGCAATTAGTTGGTCAATGCTGAATACTATGCATTATAACAGGTAGTAACAATATTGATGTATTTAATTTAAAGGCAACCTGTGTAGCTTTCTTTGCAAGTTAGGTTTTGCACTAAATTGCATTGTGTAACCTCAAGGCCAAACAAATACATGAAATAAATATAATAATTATAAATTATGAATCAATTAAGAATACTTAAATGTTTTGAAACTGCTCTGTTGCTCACACTGGCTTACCGTCTAATTCTCCTCCTTTTTGACTGACACATGCTACTTTTGACATCCACCAACTATTGGTATGGATAACTACTCTGTGCAGTTGGCAGGATGCCAAATTGCTTTACAGCGCCACTGGTGGTAACAAGCTCCTGGGGCTTCTTTCAGGTCTGAGATGTGACCCTGCGGTGCACATGTTAATTTCCGAACATTTACACATATTTACTGTGTGTGTGTGCGTTTGTGTGGTGTATGCTGTATGTCTGCTCAATGTGCCTGGACTGTCTTTTACAAATAATTAGCCTACTATTCTTATGGAATTATTGCCTTCACCCTGACAGTAGCATCCTATATTGAATGTTCATTGCTGTGTTGGAAGAGCAGAAGTTAGGATATTTTTTTAAGTTGAAGACAAATACATTTAACTGCAACCCTGAAATGTAAATCTACATTATTTGTTTTTCAAGCCTCGCTCAGAGCTCTCTTCTTATCCTTTATTTTCTACTTTATCTTTTTTTCCCTTTTCATCCATCTTTTAGTGCGTCAAAGTTGTAGAGACTGAAACCTATCTGTTTATTTTATTTTTTTTCTCCCAACAACTTCTCTGCTCCTATGCTTTGGGGTTATGTTCTGTCCTTCTTTTTTCTCCTCCCCTCTTTGATGGAAGGAGAACTCATCTTATGCCTGTTTCCCACCATCATTTCCTCCTTTCCTCTCTCCCTAGATACTTAGTTCCTATTGGCCCATTAAGTCAGTTGATGCTCAGATTCTTTTAGCCCCTTTTATAAGCAGCTTTTACAAGTTGGCTGCCTGGCTATGGACTACTAAAGTATAGAATTGAATGGCACCAAGGCCCAATGGATATATCCGTTCCTCATATTCATAGCCAGAAGATCCTGGCCCAACACTTACAGATGCTTTTCTTCACAACTCTGTTTTAATTCAAGAAACTTCTACTTTGTTTGTTTTTCACTCTTTTTGGCTGCCATGTTTTGGGTGAGGTACTGCAATTGATACTGTTGGCTCAAACTTTTAGTTTATGACATAAAACACCCACCAAAGTAAAGAGTTGATTTATGTGTTATTGTACTAGCAAATTAGCCTATAGGGCAAATTGCAATAACAATCAATGAATAAATGGAAGCCACCTTATCCAAATGTAATGCATTATTTTCTACTGTTCATATTATTTTTTTGGTTTTTGACAAACCATCATATAACGTATAGGAAAATGTATATTTATACAGTAAATTTACACACTACCTATTCTTCATCCCCATCCATTTCTTCTACCAGATAGAGTGGCTGATTACAAACTCACTTTCTTAGATGCCCAGTACAGTAAAGTTCTCAAACTGTTTGAGAATAGACATGCTCAAAACACAATATATCCTCAAATGGTGTGAATTTCACACCATGGTTCTACTACCGCTCCTAGCGTGCAGTGGGAACAGTAATGAAAGTACTTTTTGACCCAATTGACACACACTCTGAATTCAATCAATGTACAAGCAGTCCACTTTTGGAACACAAGTCTCCAGTTTAGAACCACCGCTTAAATGTGTGTGACATGGTCATTTTTCAAAAAAGGTTGAAGAGAGGTTGAAAATTTAACTCCAGAAATGCAATAAACAGCGTCGCGCATGACAACAGAAACTGTGCCAGGCTGTGGGACAATTGTTTCATTGTGGGCAAAGTGGAAATTTCAGGCCATGCGACACACTTTCATACATACATTTTACATAAATCCCTACAATAAAGACAATTTACAGAACATGACACTCATTCAGAAAAAAATGTATTTCTCTGGATACTTTGTGTGTGGGCCAGTGTGAGTCCTTTCTAAGAGAACTTTCCTTTCTTTCCATCTGTCTCTGTCTCTCAGTGGTATGATGACCACTTGAAATTGCTCTTCAAACTTCTCTGTATCTGTTGCCAGAAACACACTCAAAAAAAACGCGCATACACACACACACACACACACACACACACACACACACACACACACACACACACACACACACGCATTGACATGAGTCACACTTGCAGAATTCACATTTACAATTCCCAAAGTCCTCCCTCCCACCATGTTATATTTCCTTCAGCGGGTCTATGCATTTTACTTCCTTTCTCCTACTTCTCAAGGAGAGACTGGATATGGAGTGAATGGACAAAGTGAATGAAAGTGATAAAAAAAATTGGAGAGAGAGACAAAGTTGATAAAAAAGGGGAAAATATTGGCAAAGCGGAACGGCAAAAGGTATATTTCATTTCAACTTTTGGGGTAGACATCTACCCGGAACTGCAGAGGTCCACCGTCTATAGTTACAGTCTTAAACCAGGACAACTGTATAAAATAGTTTATCCTAATTATAATCAAGTAATCATTTGGAATGTAACATACTGAGCTGAACAATTTGTTGAGAAAGTGTTACGTTTGCTCAAAGTCTGACTAAAATATAGTACAGCTGGCCTATAGTAATAATAATTAATAACTAAATAATTTTATCTTTCCTCACACTGTCACTCTTTCTCCAATATGTTCAAAAAGTGTGGGAGTGTCGTAAACTGATGGAGGCATGATTTATGTGAAATTACTCGCTTTGACATGTCTCCCTGCCTTCCCATCAAATTACACCTATGGAAAGGTCTAATGGGAAACAGAACAGGGCTAAGACAAACAGGGGAGGAAAACAAGGATTGTACAGAGGAGAAAAAGATGCAGACAGAGAGAAAGAGAGATCGAGATATTGGGTCCATGCACGTGAGTTGGGGGGAGGGGGGGGGGGGGGGGGGGGGGGGGGGGGGGGGGGGGGGGGGGGTTAGTGGATGAAACGGCTAAAACAATTTGAAAGGGGAAAAATCCTCTCTTCCTAAACTGTCGGGGAAAAGTCCAAATACGTCAGCAGTGGATTAACGTAACAACCGCTGTTTTCAACATGTAACGTGAAACAAAACCATGTAGTTAAGTTTAGGCAAAAACATACCTAGGGTTGGTAAAACATCAGGGATTTAATTTAAAAATAAGTGACATAAAACCATTAAAATGAGGAGCTAACTGCTTCGCGGACTATGGTCCGTATAAGTTGAATCCTTTCAAAAAGTGATTGTTGACTTTTGGTTTCAGACAGATCACAAACCCCAGTTTGGGGTGGCAGTCCTTTGCGTCTTTGACCTATTTGCCACACTTTGGCACCACACTCCCTTATTTGCTCATGCAACAATTACTACAGCCGCCTAACAGCAAATTTAAATTTAGGTCATTATGAGCTGCTTGCACAATCAACTTGGTAATTTCCTGGGTTAGGACAGTCTGACAGTTTACGGTCGACAAAATAAAAAGAACACTTTACATTTTAATATAATATATCTCAAAAACTAGCTGAGCTGCATTTACACCTCACTAACACAGTCTTAACAAACTTACCCATTACAGGTTTTTTCCTCACCAGGACTTTTGTACCAAGTTTCATAATGGTATTAGGTGTTCCCTTTTTTCTGCAGCTCCTGTACCAATAATTGGCATCCCCCTAACTGTACACAGCAACCTTTAAGGAAATTTTCAATTTCAATTGTCACATGACACAAAGCAATTAAGGGCCTGGTTAGACAACCTTTACTTAGTACAGGAAATATTCACATGGCCGAGGCAAGGAGCCACCTGCTCCTCAGATAACTCTCACACTCATTTACACTCTGATGGCATCGCACCAGGGGCAATTCGGGGTTCAGTGTCTTGTATGTCAACAGGGATTGAACCACCAACCTCCCAAGTGGAAGGCAACTGCTCTACCATTGATCCACAACCACTCCAGTGAGCTGCTGTAATGAAAGGAGGCAATGTTCTTCTAAATTAAACCCTACAGTGACAGCAGGTGACTGAAAGGAAGTGGTCAAAATTGAAGCAGAGAATTTGGGGATTTACTTACTTTAGGTGACTGGACCTCCAACAATACTGGATCCTACATTTCCCGTGATGTAACCAAAAGCATTTTTCATTAGACCATTTGGCTTTGGACAAGACCATCAAACGCCATACTTGCATTTTGAAACACAGACTTACAGTTGCAAATGTTTAGTCTCTTTAATCACTTTGACATCCTCAGGGGTTATTCTCTGACTTGACAAAGTTCCTTCAGAGCCACAGAAGAAATTATATAACACATTTTCACAAGCTGAGCAGCAAAACTTATGACTAGTATAGTGACACTTATGTGGGAAATCATTGGAGTTCCCCTTTAACATTTTAAAAATTAACATCAGTAAGGAGAGTGCAGGGTGGGGAAATAGAGAGACAGGCATAGAGATGGAGTGACCACCAAAATAAACTCATGCTTGTGATGAATGTTCTGCTCAGAAATAGAAACCTCATCCCTCTCTCATCCTCTTTTCCCCTATTACCTCTCCTCCGCAACACTGTTTCCTTCATTTCTTCCACATCTTGCACCATCCCTGTCTATATATCTCCCTGTATCCATCTCTCCGTCCCCATCTCCTTCCTTCTCTGTCTCAAATAGTGTGCCATCTGCGTGATCAATGGAGTTAATTCTTTTCAGGAAATGATGGATATTTCTTTGCTGTGCTGTGTCTGCACAGTACTTTATTTTTTCAGGTGGGGGAACGGAGGCAATTTGCTTCTGTGGATAAAAGCATTGAGTGAAGCATATACTTGGATGCTTTTTATAAAACACTGATCAATTTGGGATATTTTTTTATTTCATTTCCTACAGTTCAGAGATATAGAAAAACAGTCATGGACATATTTTACTTTGAACTTCCGGCTCTGAATAGCTTTGAATAGCTGTTTGTTCAATTGTACAAAACAACCTAAGACTGGAATAGTGGACCAAACAGATGGAATGGAGAAGGGAGTCAAGTGACTTTGTACATGGTTGTCATACTTTTAAGGAAAATTGTGAGGAACAGTAAATCAACATAACATTTTGGAGAATTTGAGACCTTCTGCTTTGGCAGTGCATGGCAACCCTGGACCATGCCAATGCACCACTGGCTAAAAATGAAACTGAAAGTATGCACAGAAAAGTTATATGGACCCATGGTTTATGTGTAAATATTCCAGTTCATGTTTTTGCTGTGTTTGTGTAAAAGCTTGCTGTTAAAGGCAATGTTGGTGCAACATTGAGTTTGTCCAACTTGAGTGCGCACACACACACACACACACACACACCCACAGCCACTTGCAGACAGATACCTAAACCATGTCAATGTGGAAGATAGCCCTAATCATATTTGGGTGGCTGTCTTTCATTACTGTAAATATAAAAATCTGAGTCAATACATAACCAACACAATATCAAGCAGTGCTAATGCCACAATCATATCTTGGTATTTCTCTTTCTTACTCAAAACCCATCTCTTTTTGCTTCTCGCTATCTTTCTTTCTTTCTCTTTCATCCTGTCCTACACGCTCCACTGTGTTTTGATTATTTTGTGTGGGTGTGAGTGCGGGGGTAGGAACAAAGCCAGATGTACAGAGATTTGACAGGGCCCATCTGTGATCCTCTGAATGCCTATCCTGCTTTATTGCTGTCACACACACACACACACACACACACACACACACACACCTTAATATATACAGTATACGTTATGTTACTGATGATGCACTTATACATTTTTGCATACTTAACCACACATGCATTGACCCACCGGACCAGTCAAATCCACACACACAGGCACTTAGAAACATTTCACACACACACACAGACACAGTGTGCAGCATGACACAGCGGGTATGGATTCCTCTTGTGGTTGGTGGCTGCCAAAGTAAAGATGCCAGGTAATCGGGACCATGCCAAGTTTTATTGTAGGCAATGGCATACCAGTGTTTGGATGGCAGATTTGAAAAGGATTAATCCTGACTTGCATTTTCTGTTTGTGTGTGTGTGTGTGTGTGTGTGTGTTTGTGTGTGTGTGTGTGTGTGTGTGTGTCAGCTATTCGAGTTCCCTGTTTGGGATTGGGACATATGCTTTATAAGACTCCTGTGGACACACACGGACACACATGCAGGCCTTTGTATTTCAAGGACAGATATAATAAAAAGAAAAGAATTAAAAAAAGAAAAAAGTTTACTGAGGATAATGTGCTGATGTGTGTTTGACCACATAACTGTCAGTCATCTGTCAGTCAGCAGTAGATGATTACAAACAACATCTAGAAAATTCACTTTGGCCACAATTCAATCAGCCTTTTTTGCATGTGACTCTTCAATATGGATAAGCTCCAAAACATGAAGCGTTAGACTTCTGTGACCCTGCAGTCATAAATGTGCATAATTTTGACCTCTAATCCAAGATGAAGTTGGTCACTAAATGATGATTTATGACCCTTTTTAATTGATGTTTCATGTTGTTTAAGTATGGTGATGCCAAATAAGCTATATATTTTACTCTACATTAATATGAAAGAAATTTGTCCTCTCATGACCCTAACAAGTTTGCCTCAGCATTAAATGTCTTCCTAGTAAAGCACATGACCAAGCACACAACACTCAGTATAACCATGAATACAGTATGAACACAAACTAAATTTTCTTCTGCATTTTTTCCCCTTGTCAGCCCATCTCAACTTTCACTCCAAAGCTTTATTTTTTTCTTTTCATCCCACTCATTTTAGTTTCTCCTTCTCATCTATATCACTCTTCTTTCCTTCATGGAATTGTCTCTTTGTGTTTTTCTTTCCACGTCACCTCTCTCTTTCTCTCTCTCTCTCTCTCTCTCTCTCCCCCCCCCCCCCCCCCCCCTTTATCCATACGTGCCCATGCAGCATAACCAAACCAGCCTGCTTATTCATGTTGCACTGAGGTATCGCTTTATTTCTCTGCCATTATTTTTTTGTGAAGTCTCCTCAGTGTGACTTGCCCCAGACAGCACTATGCTATCCCACCCTCATTATATTTTCACACTCCGCTACCCTAGGACACAAGGAAAGACACATTTCCGCTCAAACCCACTTCTGAACATGTGTGTTTTGTTTGTGCGAGCGCTAGTTCCTTGGTGTGTTAAAATGGAAATCATTCCATCTATTTTTGTATAGTAAAATGCACTATTTTATAAATGTTCTCTGTGGCATTTGTACAGCAGAACTCCATTTAGCGCATTCATGTTCAGTTTTCTACAGTATATTTTGTTATTTCTATTAGCTGGCATCATTCCCATATATATATATATATATATATATATATATATATATATATATATATATAGTAATTTTCTAGATCTAAATAGCGGTGGCTCTGTGTTTTGAATAGGATGTACACAAAATATGTAGGAACAGGAATTTACATACATGTTTACAAACTAATAAGCAACAATAAAAGTAAAAACAATTTTGTTATTTTTCTATATCTTCCTGAACTCTACTAAACCACAATAGGATTAACTGTGTTTTTTTTGGATAAAACACATATTCCAATAGTGTGCAATAAGGGATCAGTTTGGTGGTTTAGTGCCTTGCACTATATAATGCTGACAAGCCAAACAGCAGATGAATAATACATACTGAGCGATGAAGGATAAAGGGTAGGGATCTAAACTTCCTCGCATTGTAACCCCTTGTATTTGTCTGATATGAGAGAGTGCACCAAAACCAAGGTAATCCCAGGCTTCAAACTCACAATTTTTGAAAATAAATAAAAAAACAGTATGTAAATAAATGGAAATGAACTGCCAAAGAGCAAAATGTCATTTTTGATATATGCTAGTGTAATTCCTTTCAAATGGGGACAAAAAAAGTAATGCATTAATGTCGATCCCTGTGTGATGCTGAGTCAATTACTTTTGTGTAGGAAGAGGCCTGAGAACGAATGTGTGTGCTCATTTCTCCTTGTAGAAAAACACCCTGTAGTGTGGTATAAGTTGTGGCAATGAGTTGTAATGCATGTGAGAATTTATGTGAAAAAAAAGATGATTGAAGTGTGCGTGAGTCTATATCAGTGTGTGTATATAATAAATATACTTTCACATGTCAATGAGTCTCGGATTTACACAGCGTTTGTTACAAATGACACTGTAATTATTGTGCGCTTCAGCCAGGGTTTGCATTAGTAATCTGTTTTATGAAAGGCATGTTTTTATATTTGGGAAGTTAATATTTCTTCCTATTATTCTTCCTCAGTGTCGGACAGCCCAGCAGGAGCAGCAGGAGTTGGACCAGGAGGAGGGCTGGATTTCTCCCAGCCCCGGTTCTCCTCCTCCCTTCCCACCTACCTCCCAGTCCAATGCCAGCTAAGTGGTGCAGACTCTGCCTTCTTCCTGCGGGAAGCCAATCAAGAGGTGATGCGAAACGGCAGCCTTTCATCGTGGACTGAGCCCTTCTTCCTCCACCAACTGGAACCAGCCGTCGCCGCCCCACAATCCCTGCCAAGTGTCAATTGCAGCTACGGAAACCTGAGCATTGAGCAGCCAATCCCAGTGGAGCTGCTTCAGGGACCACCACCACATCTGCTGCTGCCGACCAACCAGGTGACTTTGAACTGGAGGGTCAAAGGTCAAGTGGTGGTGCCCAGAGTGGGGTCAACACGGCCCTGGATACAGGTACTGGCAGTTTGACTTTGACTGTTCATTCAGTGTTTACTCATAAATCTTCTCATGCAATTAAATAAGGCTTTAGGCTTTATATTATACTTAATAGGCCAATCCCAAACAGGAAGCATGATGAGAGAGAGAGAATTCTATCATTACATACATTAATGACCACTTGAAGCTTGACCTTTGGCTAAGAAAAGAATGAGAGCAGTATTAGTGAACCGAAGCAAAAAAAAGTTGCTTGCCGGAAAACAAAAACAGTTAGCTGAAAGATCATATAATGCTCTGTGGAGGCTGCATGGTTGGGTGGTAAATCTCTTTGGGTTTAACAGTACAAGTAACATCTTTCACATTACATCATTTGTAAGTATTGAGGGAAGTACAGTACTTTCCATCCCCTGTAAATGTAAATACCCATTGTTGATGTCAATGTATTGGTCAGGGTACATTTAAAGAATATACTCATGCAGAAATCTGTCTGCAAGAAAGAAAGACGCAAAAAAACATTTTCATAAATTGGAGCAGGTGATCATTTTCTTTGCAATTTCCAACCCATTTTGCAAGAGAACATTTGTAGTTTTGATTGTTTTGGTATCATTGGACAATTATCTTGTTGGCTAGCTGTTCATCTACTAATTTACCAATTTGGACATTATCTGCATTTGTTTTGTCCTCAGGTGCTGTTTTATCTGGTAGGGCGGCGTTGGGATGAGCCTGAGCCGCCTCCTTTAGCCCTCCTCCCATGTGTCAGGGCCATGGCCATCCGTGACACCAGTGAAGCAGCACCCTCGGCGGGCTGCCGGCTCATGGGTCCATCTGGCATCTGTGTGGTCCGTCTGGAGATTCCCCCAGCTTGGTTTACACCACCGCAAGTGAGAAAAAGACTTCCTGAAGTGACTCTACCACCAGTGGATGTGTATTACTCAATCATACCAGTGGAAGGAGCTGGTCAAGAGTGTCCCTCCATTGTTAATGAGCCATGGAGAGGTCAGAATGCAAACGTCGGGCCTCTTGGAGGCCTGGGCATGGGCCAGTGGAGCCTACCAGTGGATGGGGGTTTACAAGACATGCTGAAAGCTGGTTCTGTGGCAATGACCGTTGGCCCAGTTTCTGCCAAAGGAGAAAAATTGAGACTGGATGAAAATGTGGAGGTTCTGGTACCACCCAGTCCGGTTCGGCTTGGCAAGACGGTGGCGTTTGGCGTCTACATGAAGACAGGTTCAAACACGGAACAGTTTACATTGAGGTGGGATAACGAATGCTTTCAAATAACTTCTTTGGCTTTGATTTTTTTTAATTAGGTGTTCTGTTCTCTTTTGTCTCATTACCTCTTCTCTACGGTTTCTCTGATTCTTTTTTTCTATCATCTCCACTTATTTCTTTCCTCCTCATCTGCTCTCTCTCATCTCTGAACACCGCTGCCTCCCGAGGTTGATGGCTGTCACCTTTGTGTACCAAGCCTCTTGCAGGAGCCGTGCAAAGAACAACCTTATGAATATTCATGACAAGAGAAGAAAACAGAAAATTGGAAGAGGGAGAGGGAAAAGCTGAGGGACTTAAGGATGGGGTGACAGGGAAAGAAGAAGAATAACATTAGAGTAGATCCTGGCTTCTCATACATTAAGGTGGTACCCATAATGTGTCTCAGGTGTGCCTTAAGAATTTACCTACATGGTTTTCCACATAATCTGAAATTTGTTTTCATGTGCTTGTGTCCCAGGAAACAAATTTTAACGAAAATGAGTTTACAACCCCTGATCTATACTAAGCACGCATAACGGCAGCCCATCTATCCCTCATCCCTTCACACACTGACTTTAGGGATTTAAAAAATGACAGATTTATCATTTTTCTCAATGTATTCTATTTAGAGAACATCCCAGCACACAACACCGTGGCTGTATATACTGTAGCACTGTATGAGGCAAAGAGGTTAGAACTGTTGAAAACGATTTAGAAAGCATCTCGGAACAACTTTGAAAACAATTTTCAGTATTTCAGTTTCACATTCACTCAAAGAAAACCTGGAACACTGAACATGTTAATTGAGAAGAATCTATTTTAGATAATGAAAGCTGAACATTTGTATTTGGAACCGCTTCAGTTGCTGCATTTTTCAGAATGACAATATTACCCTTCCAGGAAGAGAATGTTGATATTTGTGCTGCCTTTGGAGAATGTCTTAGTATCTAATTCTATTTGATGTAATTAATTACGTGTGTTTACTTATTCTGACTGAGTAGAACTCTACTTAATTTGAAACTGGGCAGAGCTGGGACTTCATATACCAATATGTCATTTGTCCTACCAAACAGTTGTAACAAAGCTAAACTGGATTCACAAAAAATAACATTTCCAGGATAATTACCTGGCATCTCTGTCCCTCATCTTCCTCTCTCTGTGTGTTGCCGTTCTCAGATTCTATTTGCTCCGAGAAACGACTACAAATTTCAAGCTAGCAAGCAACATGCTAAAAAATTCAAGTTTTGAAGAAAATATGTGTGCAATAAGGCAAGCTTGCTTGGTTCTTTCAGAGACTAATTGTTACAAATTACAAAGACTATGTTCACTGCATTTTGTAGTTAACTGGGACATTTTGGGGACTGATTGGTGTGGGATTGCTATGAATGAAATATACACGGCTATAAACTCCCAGAAGCAAATTACATTTAACCATTTATCCAGCTAATTTGTGTAGCTCATGTTACTGTATTGTGTCAACAGTTAACTTAAGTTAATGTTTGTGGCATTTATTAATTTTTTCTTGGGGTGCAAAACAAGTTCCTTCACGAGACCATTTTTCAGCACCAACATTGCCGCGTCCAGGGCATAGTGCCACCCAAGACTATTATGATTGGTTTAAAGCAGGGATCTTCAACAGGGGGTCCAGGACCCCTAATGGGTCCACAGAGTCAATACAGGGGGCTGCCAAATTATTATTAATTTTTGAAAGTTTTTTCAAATATTAAAGTCTCAACATGAATACAACACATTATGTATGTTTAACATTAAGACATGATTTAAAAAAAGTATGCCAACAATTTTTATCTTAATAGCTTACTATACAATGCAAAAAAAGGTATTTATGAAGTCTTTAGGCCGCCCTACACATTATTGTAGCTCCAGTTTAATATGCAACTTAATTTTACACAATGTACTGTATCTAGTAGGGGGTCCCTGCTCCATCTCGCTTTCAGTTAAGGTCTCCTTGGCTTAGAAATATGTTCTCTGGTTTGAAGAAATGCATACAAACATTTCTTTTTACCTATCCCACAATGTACATACTGTGGTGTAGCCAGACCTTACTCCGCAGCACTGTACTGATAGTTCTGACAACAAAACTAACCACTAGGCCACACAGAAAGCCACACAGAAAGGCCCAGAATGACCTGGATTTGAACCAAGGTTCTGTCTGTGTGTGTGTGTGTGCGTGTGTGCGTTTGTGTGTGTGTCCTACCTGCAGCTCCTGCCCTCTGCCCAAGCATACAGTCCCATGGATAATCTCCCATGTTAGAAGCACAGTCAGACACGTAATAAGGTTTAAGTAGTTCTCATTCCTGTGTGTGTTTGTGTGTGTGAGACACACACGTAATAAGCCTTAAGTGTGCTCTATCTCACAGAGGTGATGTGATTATGATAAACTGCTGAGGTGGTGAAGGCACACGGAGAAAGGACGAGCAAGAGAGACATACAGAAACAGGAAGAAAATGAAAGAGAGGGAAAAATAAAAGGAGAAATAAATGAGGGACCATAACTGAAGAGATAGAAAACGCTGAAAGGAAGGAAGGGAAAAGCCATTGGCTTTTGTCCTCCCCAAAAAGTTCTTAATTTCTCATATAGAGGGGTCCATATGAAAGTTTACTATTAAAAAAAAAAAGTCAATTTTGCAGAAACATATTGTCTTCATATACTAAGTTAAAAACAATGTAATTACTTCCTTTTTTATATCAATCCAGAGGATGATGCTAAAAGTTTAGTCACAGGAAGAAAAGAAATGAATATGTAAATTTAAAACTAAAGGTTTTCTGTGCGCTCCAACTGTCTGCTGCTCCTGGACTTATACTATTACAGAGTGCCAGTGTCACAGACTGGGACTGAAAATGACTGTTAGACAACTAAACATCTTTATGGCTGAAAGAACACAACAGACATATGACACATGTGCTAGATAAGTCTGTAATATGGTTTTTGAAACTCAAGCTTATATATTAATAATATTAATGGGCCAAACTTAAATAGAGTCCCTAGCTCTCTGTGCCTAAACAAATATTAAAGTTGAAAGGACAAGAGGAGAGACCTTTTGAGTAATTAAGAACTACTCAAAAAGTAGGTATTTTGTGCTTATCATGTTAACAAGGGAAAAAGGATATTTGTCAAAAGGGGTTATTTGTCCAATTTGTTGCATCCGAATTCTAGGTTTCCATCAGATTAGCTGCAGTTTTACAGTACAATGAAGACATTCCTGCTATGTTTCAACTTTGCCACATTCAACGGTGAAGGTATACGATTATGTCACATTTTCCTCTTAAACACAGTGAAAAATCCTTAAATATGAGACAACAAAAAGATTATGGGCATCAAATATGCCAGATGGTTGCTTTTTTTGGGGCCAAGCAGACCTGGGCTGAGCTGTTTTCACAATGGGCTAAAAAAGTGTTGAACAGTACGCACATTGTCTCCAATGTAATTCTGTTTCCATTACTTTTCTGTTGGTTCTGACTGTTAATGTTGTCCTATTGCTCAGTTCATCAAAAAACTCATACAAGCTCCATACATGTTATTGACATATATTCCTGTGCACCAGAAAAAGTAAAATCTACAACCAAAAATGCTTTTATGCACTGGTTTTGGGTTGATTCATTACTGGATTAACAGTTGTGACAATAGTGCAGAAGGCAGAAGAGACATTTAAAATAAGTTTCCTTGCAAAATTCTGCTAACTCTCTAACATAATGTTCAAACTGCCCCATAAATTCTTGATCTGTTGATGGAGCCTCTGATTCGATCTTCATGTTGTTAATCAAAGCACAATACTTTTTCTGCTGTATCATAGTACACAGAAAGACACAGGACAACAGTCTTGCTGCCCAAGTACATACCTGCCAATCCAGCTCTAAAGGAAACGGATACAGTCCTTACTCCGCCAATTGTTAACATACAGTATATAAGTGGTTTTCTGCTGGAATGTCTACAATTCATTCACTCTAAAATCAAAACTAGAACTTCCCTTTTCATGCAACAATCCTTAATAAGTACATCAGAAAACAAAAGACACAAATTAATTAGCTCACTTACCAGCACACCATTACTTCTAACTTCAAAAGGTAGGAAAAGAGGACACAACTTGATGATGAATTCATGTCCTATGCAGCTCTAGTTGATTAAGCATTTAGCCAAACATATTTAATATCATGTTTTAATCAGTGGAAGCTCCTGCCAGAGAAGTTCTGAGGCTTTTAATGGTTTAGTTCAGCATTTCAATAATTTTTAACATTGGGAATGTTTACAGACCAAGGGTCAAAGTGATTACTATCTCCCTCATTAAAAAACTGTTGTCTTAAACTGTGTGGTATCATTGTTTGGTTAGGTAATTAGCGAGATAATTACTGATGAGGGGATACTGTAGTGTGTGTGCGTGTGTGTGTGTGTGTGTGTGTGTGTGTGTGTGTGTGTAAGAGTGATATAGCTACAAAAACTGTACATTGTGTGTGTGTAAGAGAGAGTGATATACTGCAGAGAGAGACTGATTGACATAGCGGTTGTCTAAAGGCAAATATGTTTTTCACAATCTGCACGTGTTCTCTCTCGTTTCTCTCTATTTTCTGTGTGTGTGTGTGTGTGTGTGTGTGTCTAGGGATTAGTGGATTTTTCATAGAATCAGAGGGGAGATGTACTTCTAAGGACCAGATAGTCATATCTGCTGGTTACACCTCACACACACACTCTTTCTTCTTTTGTCACCACACACGTACGCCCACGTGTCCAGGATGCCTTGATTCCACAAAGCTCGACCATCGATTTCACCTCAAATGCCCTTTCACCAGCAAGGAGGGAAAATCTATTATTTTGTGTGTGTGTGTGTGTGAGTGTATTTGCGGGATTAAGTTAACACATTGCTAATGATTATTAGTGTAATTGTGTTTTTGCACATGTACAAATCCGCTTTGTTAAGCATCCTCATCACTTTTTTGTTATACAATATGTGATTTGTGTGTGCCTAAATGTGATATTTTCTACTGGATTATATCATGTCATTAGTCTCTCTGGGTCAGTCTGTAATCTCTCTGTCTTCATGTGTTTGTGTGTCAGCGTCCTTGATTCTCTGCTTCTCTTTGTGTTAAACCCCTGAAACTCACAAATACTTTTTAGCCAATCTTGAAAAGATACAAAATATAAAAAGGATGAGAATTAGATGCATTTCTTTCAGCTGGGATGAAGGCAATAAGTTTGTGGGATGTGAAAACAAAAACACCCACGACCCACTGTAAAAAGATCTTCAATAGGCTTTGACTTTTCGTGTACTTAAATTGATAGTCAAAATTAGTCATCTCTTCTTTCTCCCAAGAGTAGCTAGAGTTGATTGTGTCTTTGGTCAGCAAAGTAGACGTCAGGTAGACGCTTTTGCAGGAGTGCTTCACTTTACATGTCGGCTTAATTTGTTGGATGATAAGGTACTTCTAAAAAATGTTGTAGCAACTCTAAAGCTAACTGATGAGTACTAAATCGCCAAATCTGATAATCGTGGATTGTCGAAATGACAAGAAATAGGATGTTTAACAGTGTTAACCTTTGAGTACCTACTTACATTTGTGTTTTTGTGTGAGCTCCTCAGCAATTCAGCACACGGCAGATGCGGGACAGGAAGTACAAAAACAAAAAAAACATCCGTAATCCAAAATTTTCAAAATAAATTAGAACGTGCTCACGGCGGATCATATTTCCCTGCACTACAACTTGAAGACACAGCACAGAGTTGTTTGTTCTCTACTCCTCGGAATGGATACAAACTGTTGTTGTTTTTGTGGTTCCATTCTACGTGTATTTGCGAGATCTCGTGGGTCCTCGTGACTTCAGCTGTCAGTCATGGCCGCAGCCATTCTGCAACAGATCTGGACCTTTTGGGTGCTGACGGACGGCGGAGCACGTAGCCGTCACGCAGTGCAGACGATCCGCAGCCGTTCCGCATCCTGTGGATCCCTGGGTTAATGTACTGTATCATTAAACTAAAAGAACCATTCTGCAATAATAAGTAAAACACATTGAATGTTTGGCTCTATTCAAGTCAGTGCCTCTCTGCCTTTTGTCTTTTTCTGTTTACTTCTTCTCATTCTCCATCTTATTATTCTACATTAACAAATGGCTAATTGGGAGATTTCAAAAGTAAGAAAAGTTAAGTAATTAAGACTGAAGGGACTGAGCTAAGAAGTTAGAAGATTGAATTGGAATTAATATTAATTGTATCAATGTATAATTAGAGTTAGGAAATGGAGAAATTGACAACTAATGATAAAAACTAAAACATCTAAATGAACAAAACGAAATGCTCTGTTCTCCAACTTACGTGTGTTGTAAGCACACATGCTACCTCTCCAAGGTTCGCAAGTGAAGTGAAATAGTTCTGACTCTGATGGATTTGTAACAAAACAATAATTTGCCAAGACTTTTTCCTTTTGACCTAGGTCTGCGTTGATTGGTCCAACTTATAAGTCACACCCCCACAGCGCGCCATCTGTAGAAGACATGCCATCTGTTTTAGCAAAAACGTTGACTACTTGAATGATTACTTGACTATGTGAATTACTACGAGAATGGACAGAATCTGTGTGGAAGATCATATTACACTGCAGTTGAGACACTACTGTGGGCGCCATTTGCCTGATGACACATTGCTAGAATGGGTCTGCCAAGACGAGGGAGCCAGGACAAGATACATAGCAGAGCAGAGCCTTAAGACAAATGCATTCTCAATTGTAGAAGTTGAAGTATAAGTTGTCACTTGTGTTCCTGGAAAAGGAACAGGGAAAGCAGTTTGGTTTTACAGGGGCAGTTTATGTGGAGTTGAAGAGGATCATTTTGCACATTTTCAGTGCGGGCAAAGAGACTTTGCATGTGATGTTGGTCTATCAAAGTTAACTTGATTTAATTTGAAACGTTATTGCATCATACCTCTGCCTGCATAGGAGCTACTTTATACCTGCACAGTAACGATACTTTTCCTGTACTTTTATGCATCCTATAATTCTCCATTAAAGATTTTATGTTGGTTCTCTGCAGATAATTTGCAGCACTCTTTGCTACAAACAAGTTAAATAATCTGCTAGGGAATAATATGAGGCATTATGGAAACACGGGCATATGCGCACAAAAAACTCTTGAGAAGACAAAAATATACAATAACACAATATTATCAGGAAATATATTTAGACTTTTTCATACATTGAGAGAGTTAACATTGACATATGCACACTAACATTGAAGCTAACATTGAAGCAATAATCATGTTTGACAAGAATGTAGATTTTAAACCCATTAATCTGTGAGGGTTACAGCATCTCCAGTATTAGATGGCACACCCACACACTCTCTCTCTCTCTCTCTCTCTCTCTCTCTCTCTCTCTCTCTCTCTCTCTCTCTCTCTCTCTCTCTCTCTCTCTCTCTCTCTCTCTCTCTCTTTAAATGGTGGACATTTAAAAACTGCTTTGCTACATTATTCTATGACCTAATGCCAGGAGCCAGTCTGAAAGAGTCCAGCTGAGTCTGGAAGGTCAGACCGAAGCCTAAAGTCTTTGGCGAATATTAATTCTTGCAGAAGGTCCTGAGGAAAACATGACCACAACAGCCAGCTGCAGCCTTCATGATAAACTAAGATAAATCAGTTTATGATTATGATGATGAAAAAGTGGCATGTTTCTGTGTCATTTGTGGAAACTGTTATTAGGAAATAGTCAGCTAATCTTTGTGCCCTAGACAAACTATATGAAGAAATGTATTGTTTTTTTTATTATTACAGTTTTTGTGCTTGTGCCGCTTCACATGTAGGAACATGTGAGATGGGGTTGCATATTCTATGTGAAGGTGCACCACAGCTTTATTGTCTGTTTGTGTTTGTGCTAGAGCTAAGCTGTTCTAACCGTAAATGTTAACTCCTGGTTTTGGTTTGTTGCATTTCATTATACATTGTCATGTTTAGTTGGCAAAGCACATACTACCTTTTAGGAATGTACATTGGATCATGACAGGGGTTTTAACTGGCATGCATGTGGCCACTGTGAGAGAGAGACAACTGGTACAACTGTAGCTCAAACTGTGACTCAAATTAAAAAGCAATTAGTGACTTGAAAAATCTGAATGGAAAAAACAGACATGGTAAAACAAGTTTAGATTAGGGGATGTTTCCCTCCTCATTTTTTTGTTTACAACATATTAAATGTGCAGTGGGTAAGACTAATAAAACTAACTTTTTGTCACATTTGCTGAAACTGAACCTATGTTCGAGAAGAACAACATGCTACACGACAACAGGTTATTTAAAAAAAATCTGGCTCTTCTGGCACCATTTACAGCTTGAAGTCCAATTTGCAAAAATCCACCGCTCCCTGTTCAGATCCTCCAATCAGGGCCGGGTGGGGTGTCTGTGGGTTAAGCACTGTTCATGCACACACATTAGGCTCGTTCAAGATGAGCCAGGTCTGCGCAGAATCGATCACCGGCGATCGGCGCCCGTTGCATGCCGGTTAGATTTCTGTCCGACTTG